>NC_133325.1:206085214-206385214 GCF_042186555.1 Aquarana catesbeiana | reverse complement strand
GCTGGGTGTTGCTGGTGATGTGGCGGTGCCTGGATGTTGCTGGCGATGTGGCAGTGCCTGGGGGTTGCTCGTGACGTGCAGGTGCCCAGGGGTTGCTGGCAATGTGGTGGTGCTCAGGGGTTACTGACAACCTGGCGGTGCCCGGGTGTTGCTCGGGACGTAGCGGTGCCCTGGGTTGCTGGTGACGTGGCGGTGCCTGGGTGTTAATGGTGACATGGCGGTGCCCGGGTGTTGCTGGTGACATGGTGGTGCCCGGGTGTTGCTGGCAACATGCTGGTACCGGGTGTTGCTGGCGACATGGCAATGCCCAGGCTTGCATGACAGTGGTGAAAATCAAGGCCAGATTTATACTTTTGCCCCACTTCCTAAGACAACTGTCTTGTGCCACTCTTCTAATTCCCCCTCAGCAATACATGTATATTCGTAGATGTGTGTATATGTACGTTACTCTTGCCCCTAATCCTGTACAATCACAACTGCTTTTTTTTTATGCTCGTTCACAATGTCGGTAAGGACTGACACTCCTCTGTAAAGCAATCCATGCTCGGATCTCTTTTCAGAGGAATTTGACATCCAGTGAAGATGCAATATATTGTCTCTGCAATGCCTGTTTTAACCCCTATAATTCAGTATCACAGTGCTGCAACTGGGTGCAATGCACATGGTTGCAGGTTGGTTGGCCCTAGGGGTACACTTCTTGCCGTGCCATGTATGCAGTCTCTGACTTTCCCTTGTGCCATGCTTGCAGTCTCTGACCATCCCTTGTGCCATGCCCGCAGTCTCTGACTGTCCCTTGTGCCATGCCCGCAGTCCCTGACCGTCCCTTGTGCCATGCCTGCAGTCTTTGTGGACCGTCCCTTGTGCCATGCCCGCAGTCTTTGTGGACCGTGATGTAAGGGGGAGCTCTGTGGACTCTCTTGTAAAGAAAGGGCTGTGGTTACCAGAGACCCCCTTACATCTGAATGTCCTATTACACCAGAGTCCGCAGCAGTCCCTTTTACATCAGAGTTCTCCTTTACATTGGGGTGTGGCCTTGACAGGAAGGGGTGGGTCAATTAGGTGGTGCACGAGTTTAGTCAGGCCTAGGGCAGCACAAAACCTAAATATACCACTGCTCGTACAATTAGAGAAGGCCATGTATTTGTTTGAAAAAATACAGGGTTTTCTCTGAATGGCAAAAGTGCTTGGTGATTACTATGCAGAATTGCAATTGCTTGGCATGGGACCCAGAAGACTGCTGTTATCACTGTAACAGAGGTGACTACTACAATAATTTCCAACTTCTGCAGGGATCACATTTGAAATAAGCAAGCTGGGCTGATGCAACTATACAGAATAGACCCAGATCAAAGGGAACCTAGGTGTAGGGCCCACATGACTGGGGGGTTGCTGGGCAGGCTGCACTTGTCAGTTCCTGTTAATGTACAGGTAGGGGGTGGTGACTAACATTGGAGCATTGGAAGGGTGGGGGGTGCGGCCTGGATACTCGGTTATCCCCGGGGGGCGGGGGGTAGTTTAATTAGTTGGGGAAAGCAAGAGAGCACAGGAAGTTTTTTCTTTCTGTGCTGCTCACAGTATGGAGAATCTGGACAGACTCCTGGGGCAGCTGCGCTCAGTTGCTCTGGCTAATGGCCCCCAGTGGCTGAATTCAAAGCTGTCTGCTGTGCTCCAGGGTCAGGCCAGGGACCTGCTACTCCTGCTTCGCCACGTGCGAGGAGGTCTCGGCCTCCTGCGCGCTTTAGCCCTGTCGTGACCCTCAGGGTGAGGCGACCACACAGGTAGCCCGATTTTGGAACCCTCCAGATCCCAGGGCGAAGAGACCCACACCTCCTCCCACTGTGGGGGCTGGGAGGAATCCTCAGCATCAGCGGGACCCGGCCGGGAGGGTCTCCTCTCCATCTCCTTCCAGGCCTCCCCTGGAGCTGGATCAGGATTTGGCAGCAAGCCGTGCGGGGTCTTCTCCTGCTCGCAGCATGGCCCAGCATGGATGATATGCAGGTACTGGTTCGGGCCCCTCCCCCAGGATGGCCACAGCCACCGGAGAAGCAGAGGTACCTTGGGTGATGGCGACAGTCTGGGTGTGGCATATGCAGGCCAGCAGAGGGCTCAGCGAGGGAGCCAGGACATGGGGAACCGCGTGGTCCACCGGGCACCGGCTGATGACGTCACTCCTAGGCGGCCAGTCCCCTCTACCTCGTCAGTGTCCAATGTTGTGCAGGGGGACCAACGTTCGGAAGGTAAGGTGTCGGACACGGATTCGGAGAGGCCTGTGGCAGATGCGGTCCAGCTGGGACCTCTTCAGGAATCCGGAGGTGCGGCTGGTTGGTCAGTTTCCCCTGGGCAGCCTTGTAAGTCTTTATCTGTACCTTTGCCAATGTCTGTTCCTGTGAGTGTGGTGTCTGTGTCTGCACCTGGAGTGCCAGTGGGGGGGCGGGCATGTCCTGGTGCCTGTTATGGTGGCTGGGGATGGGTAGGGGCTCTGGTTTAAGGGGCTGGTCTCTCCTGGAGCTGGGGGTGGGTCCGGTGACCTGGGGGCGGTGGGCTCTGTGGATGCTTTGCTGCAACACATTTTAATGGCTCTGGTCTCAGACTGCAGGGATCTTGTGGGAAGAGGATCTGGGTGCCGGTGGGGGATGGGCGGTCACCCGCATGCGTCCCCGCCTTTGCTGCCGTCAGTGGTGCTGACGCCTGCCGCATCGACCAGGTTGGCCATAGTCCTCCCCGGGGCTTCGAGGTCATCACAGGTGAGTACGGCTACAGTTACCCCCTAGGGGTAGGGGTGTCGTCATCTGACGGAGTGAGGCTGGTGGATGCTGCGCAGTGTGAAGTTTATGTTTGCTACGATGGCCCTTTGGGGTCTCATTTGAAAGCAGAAGTAAGGGAGAAGATTTGGAAAAGGAACTACGTGGAGATCTTTTCACTGTTAGAAGTTTAACTTGGACAAGGTTAAACCTGATGAGAGCAAAAAAGAGGAAGAAGAGAAGCGTCACTATAAACTTATTCTGCAGACGTTAACCAACTGACTTCAAGCATTTAACATACTGGCGAGCCTCATAGGGGAGAAGGGTCCGGAAAATTGTTCGGCTTTGTTTTGCTACTTGGATTCCATCAGCGAAGCCCAGCGGGTTTATGGGGGGCGTGGCATGGCTGCACTATAACGAGCAGTTCTGGCATCGGAAGGCTTTTAGACCGTCGTTATGATGGGATCATAAAGATTTTGGCTTGTGGATGAAGCTCATGACACAAGCCAGGGTTGCGCTGCTCCCCTTTCCTGGTGGGGCCGGGGTGCCCAAGCCTCTTCACAATCGGCCACAAAGCGTAAGGGGTTCTGCCGACAGTTTACTGAGGGCACCTGCAGATTGGGGGGATCCTGCTGTTTCCGTCACGAGTTCCCATCCTTTGTCCAAATTCAAGAAATGAAAGAACCCGGCTGATGCTGGAAAGTGGGAAGACTCCAGTGAAGGTAGAAAAAATGGCGCCATACCTAAGTAGGTTTCCAACAGGTTTGCGGCAAGAATGTTATGGTTGTGTTTTAACCCCTTGCCGCCGAGCGTACGCAGATACGCGGCTGTGGCTTTCGGGGGTTATACCGGGATGATGCCCACAGCTGCAGGCATTATCCCGGTACCGTTTTTTAGAGCGGCTATCCAGGGATAACAACCGATGCAGCTAAAAGCTGCTCGGTTGTTATCCCGGAGGAGCGGGAGGGGACATCCCCCCCTCCCGCGGCCTTCCGCCGCTCTTATCTGGCTTCCTGTCCCACCGGGAGTCCCGATTATTGATCCGCCTCTTCCGACGGTTAGAGAGAGACTGGCACGAAGCCTGAAATGGCTTTGTTCCAGTCTTCTCTTTGTAAACACGGAAGTGACATCACAACGTCACTTCCTGTTTACTCGGCTGCCAATGTCGCCGTTTTTTAAAGTATTCAGAATCGTCCATGAAGCTCTGCGGCAACTGAGAAAAGTTATCAGAGGTAGGGGGAGGGGAAGCCTGGCTCATGGCAGGACACAATACTCACTCAGCAGGTAGAGCAGTCACTCGGCAGCCGCTCGCAGAGGAGCCAGAGGGGGAGAATGTCACCAGGTCAAGCACTGAGCTAGGAGGAGGAGTAAAGCCAGTAGAGGGGATAGTGTATACAGGGACACTTAACCCCACGCTGTAGCTCATACCTGTCATCCATGTGTGCAGTGTCGGGAAATGCTGGGGCAGTAAGCAGAAGCCAGAGTCGGACAGCAGAGTGGACGGCTACAAAGCACGTCATCAGTTGCTAGGACGCCAGCGGTTCTTGCAATCAGGGACTCAAGAAAGATTGAAGTTGAGGGGAACAATCGGAGAACGCAGACATGTAGGAATCCTCACTGGGTGCAATATGTGAGAGTACACATTGCATTAATTGAGGATATCGCAGTAAGTGTAGCAAGTTCCAGCAGTGGGCTCCAGAACTTCAGCTACACCGGGACTTACTTGACAGCCCGGGACAGTCCTGCAGAATCCAGGGCAGTTGGGAGGTATGCTCAGTGTAGTGTGCTGTTCAGGCTTCTATGGGCTGCCCATACATTGGCTCCTGGATTAACAGGCAATGCATAGAAGTCTATGCAGCACCCAGTCACAGGTAAAATACTGCACTTGGCCACAACCAAAAAATGGACATTGTGATAGTACGGTTCCCTGTCATGGTGTATGTCACCCAGGATTCTCAACTAGGCAGGTTGAGAGGCTTCAGAATACTTGTTTAATTTGGAGGTAACTGTTCTTTCAGTTTCCTTGGTGGTTGTTAAAACTTGGTTTGGGACCTGGAGCCCGGAGATTTCGTAGTGGTCTGGGTGGGATGAAATCTCTAATCCTGGGACCAGGTTTTGGGAACAGCTGGCAAACTGATTGTGCAGGTTTATGTGGGTCTTTTTGTAGAGTCAGGTCCATGTTAGTGCAAGGGAAAAGCCACAAGTGTGGGCCTGTCCACTGTGGGTGTCAGCGGAGCAGCAGGGAGCTGCAAGGAGTACTATCAGAGGTACAGTATTTGTACATGAGCACAGGGGTGCTGGTCAGTAGGACCAAGGCACAGAGACTGCTAAAGAGAGCTAGGAGGCTGCATCTTATGTTAATTTGTGTTGATGGTGAAAACCCCTGCATGATGGCTACGGCACAGACTTACTTTGCTGGGAGGGCGTCTATTTACGTCCTCCCATGATCACGCTTCCCGCTCACCCCCTGCGGCATGTGGGCGGCGCGCTCTGTGATCGCCGAGTCCAATCAACTCAGCTGATCACAAATTGGGGTAGAGGGACAATTACAGCAGCCCTTTACCACGTGATCAGCTGTGTCCAATGACAGCTTATAACAGATGTCAACACAAGTCTGTTATCGCCTTTTTTCACCTCATGCTGTCAGCGTGAGGAGAAAAGAAGAAAGCCGATAACTGGCTTGTGTTAAAGGGACATCGGCACTGATAATCAGGGCATTGATTATCAGTGTCCTGATTATTGGTGCAGTCCCAACAGAGCACACTAGTGCTGACAATTAGTGCTCATCTGTGCTGTCAATCAGTGCTCATCTGTGCTGTCAATCAGTGCTCATCAGTGCCTCATCATCAGTGCCGCCTATCAGTGCTCATTAGTGCCACCTATCAGTGCCCATCAGTACCTATCAGTGCCCTCTATCAGTGACGCCTGTTAGTGCTGCCTATCAGTGCCACCTATCAGTACCCTTCAGTGACACCTATCAGTGCCCATCAGTGCTTGTCAGTGCAGCCTATCAGTGCCCATATGTGCAGCCTCATCAGTGCACATCAGTGAAGGAGAAAAACTACCTGCTTGCAAAATGTTATATCTATGAATTTATTTTTTTCAAATTTTTCAGTCTTTTTTCATTTGTTTAGCAAAAATTTTGTTTGGGTACAGTGTTGCATGACCGCGCAATTGTCATTCAAAGTTTTACAGTGCTAAAATCTGAAAATTGGCCTGGGCAGGAAGGGGGTAAAAGTGCCCAGTAGGCAAGTGGTTAAATAGAAGTGGGTCAACAAGCCCTTAAATTACATATTACATAAGAAAAAATAACCCCAATATCTGGGATTATATCCCATATCTGGGGTTTGCTTTTTTTTTTTTTAACCCTAGTTTTTTTTTTTTTTTTTTAAGGGAATAAGAGCCTCTGCTAAAATAAAAGTTACAATTTTAGTTCCGCTTTAACATATCAGTATTTATTTTATCTACGATTGGAAATGTGTATGTGTGACAAGCACTGAACCAACAGAAAGAGCAAGAACAATGTGAACAATAACTAAAAAGAATTATTTGTGGAGTCTGCACACTTATTTAAAGACTATGTTTTGTTTTTCATTATTGGATAACAGGGTACAAATTAAGTGGGTCAGGATAGTAAGGAAATAGAGGGGAAACTGAATAAATCAGAAACGGACACTGATTCATGCATGAAGCACCACAGACATTTCAGAAAAGTCAGAATAGGCAAGTAAATTTGCCTTGGGCTGCCTATGCTTAAATGAGCAGTGCTTACAGTAAATCGCACATAAACCAACCTGACATAGAGTTTGGCAGCCTGACATGGGTAATATCATCTTTGGACAGTTTCCTCTCAAAGTTCAATGGACACTATTTAGCAAAAAATTATTTTTTTGTTCTCCTCTCTTGCTGCTTGGTCTCAGCTCACTCTGTCCCATACCATTAGTTTCAATTATTTCTTGCTGTCTTATTCTATTTAAATATTCATTAATGTGTTGTGGAAGCCTTGCTAGTAGTGGGACAGCAAGTGACAGTAGTATATCTCCAGTAAGTGTAAAGTTTAGAAATGTAACAGTCATGTTCCTTCTTTCATACATACTGCTCTGCTTCTTGTGGACTCATTAGGACGATGGCCTTCTCATCAATTTTTATTCTGGACTGTAAAATCTATTAGCATAATATTAATATACAAGGGATAGTTTGTTATAATAACCATACCCATCATTCCTACCTTGTGCAAAATGTTGTATTTGCTTGCCCACTGCTTTTTTGTTTTATATATTATATACAGTGGGGACGAAAAGTATTCAGACCCACTTACATTTGTCACTCTTTGTTATATTACAGCCATTTGCTAAAATCATTTAAGTTATTTTTTTTTCCTCATTAATGTACACACAGCACCCCATATTGACAGAAAAACACAGAATTGTTGACATTTTTGCAGATTTATTAAAAAAGAAAAACTGAAATATCACATGGTCCTAAGTATTCAGACCCTTTGCTGTGACTCTCATATATTTAACTCAGGTGCTGTCCATTTCTTCTGATCATCCTTGAGATGGTTCTAAACTTCATTTGAGTCCAGCTGTGTTTGATTATACTGATTGGACTTGGTTAGGACTTGATTGCTTTAGGCTGGGTTCACACTGGTGCGACACGACAGCCGTCCTACTTTGGATCCGACTTTGCCCTGCGACATGAAGCCGGCATGTGTCCGACTTTCAATGAACGGGGATCCGACTTGGATCCCCGCCAATGCCGGCACTGTGTTTGGTATGAATCTTTAGGGGGGAACTCCGCGCCAAATTTTAAATAAAAAACCGGCATGGGTTCCCCCTCCAGAGGCATACCAGGCCCTTGGGTCTGGTATGGACCTTGAGGGGAACCCCCTACGCCGAAAAAACGGCGTGGGGGGTCGCCCCCAATCCATACCAGACCCTTATCTGAGCACGCAGCCCGGCCGGACAGGAATGGGGGTGGGGACGAGCGAGCGCCCCCCCCCCCCCTCCTGAACCGTACCAGGCCGCATGCCCTCAACATGGGGGGTGGTGCCTTGGGGGAGGGGGGCGCGCTGCGGCCCCCCCACCCCAAAGCACCTTGTCCCCATGTCGATGAGGACAAGGGCCTCTTCCCGACAACCCTGGCCGTTGGTTGTCGGGGTCTGCGGGCGGGGGGCTTATCGGAATCCGGGAGCCCCCTTTAATAAGGGAGCCCCCAGATCCCGGCCCCCCACCCTATGTGAATGAGTATGGGGTACAGCGTACCCCTACCCATTCACCTAGGAAAAAAGTGTCAATTTAAAAAAAAACACTACACAGATTTTTAAAGCATTTTATTAGACAGCTCCGGGGGTCTTCTTCCGACTTCGGGGGTCTCTCCGGTTCTTCTCCACGCTCTCCGGATCTTCTGCCGGGCTCCTCCGCTCTCTTCTGCCGCTCTTTTGCTAAAGCGGAGGAGCCCGGTCTTCGGTCTTCTGCCTTCTGCCTTCTGCCTTCTGCCCTCTTCTCCTGATGTTGACACGACGCTCTCTGGGGCTAGAATGCTCTCTGTGCGCTCTGCTCTGACTTATATAGGCGGTGACCCCGCCCCCTTATGCCGTCACAGTCCCTGGGCATGCTGGGACTGTGACGTTTTAGGGGGAGTGGTCATCACCCGATGACCACGCCCCCTAAAACGTCACAGTCCCAGCATGCCCAGGGACTGTGACGGCATAAGGGGGCGGGGTCACCGCCTATATAAGTCAGAGCAGAGCGCACAGAGAGCATTCTAGCCCCAGAGAGCGTCGTGTCAACATCAGGAGAAGAGGGCAGAAGGCAGAAGGCAGAAGGCAGAAGGCAGAAGGCAGAAGGCAGAAGATTGAAGACCGGGCTCCTCCGCTTTAGCAAAAGAGCGGCAAAAGAGCAGAAGAGAGCGGAGGAGCCCGGCAGAAGATCCGGAGAGCGTGGAGAAGACCCGGAGAGACCCCCGAAGTCGGAAGAAGACCCCCGGAGCTGTCTAATAAAATGCTTTAAAAATCTGTGTAGTGTTTTTTTTTTAAATTGACACTTTTTTCCTAGGTGAATGGGTAGGGGTACGCTGTACCCCATACTCATTCACATAGGGTGGGGGGCCGGGATCTGGGGGCTCCCTTATTAAAGGGGGCTCCCGGATTCCGATAAGCCCCCCGCCCGCAGACCCCGACAACCAACGGCCAGGGTTGTCGGGAAGAGGCCCTTGTCCTCATCAACATGGGGACAAGGTGCTTTGGGGTGGGGGGCCGCAGCGCGCCCCCTCCCCCAAAGCACCAACCCCCCATGTTGAGGGCATGCGGCCTGGTACGGCTCAGGAGGGGGGGGGCGCTCGCTCGTCCCCACCCCCATTCCTGTCCGGCCGGGCTGCGTGCTCGGATAAGGGTCTGGTATGGATTGGGGGGGACCCCCACGCCGTTTTTATCGGCGTAGGGGGTTCCCCTCAAGGTCCATACCAGACCCAAGGGCCTGGTATGCTCTTGGAGGGGGAACCCATGCCGGTTTTTTATTTAAAATTTGGCGCGGAGTTCCCCCTCAAGAACATCTGAGCACAAGTCGCGTGCCAAAGTCGGATCATGCAAGACGGCAATCCGACTTTGATCCGACTTCAATGATAGTCAATAGACTGAAGTAGGATCAAAGTCGGACCAAAGTAGTACAGGGAGCATTTCTAAAGTCGGAACGACTTGTGTCGGACCAGTTAGGACGGCTCCCATAGGGAAACATTAAATTTCACACGTCATGCGACATGAGCTCCCAATGTCGGAGCGTTTGTCGGACCAGTGTGAACCCAGCCTTATGGCAGAGTGGCCCGACGGAAGCCTCTCCTCAGCGCAAAACACATGAAAGCCCGCATGGAGTTTGCTAAAAAAACACCTGAAGGACTCCAAGATGGTGAGAAATAAGATCTGATGAGACCAAGATAGAACTTTTTGGCCTTAATTCTAAGCGGTATGTGTGGAGAAAACCAGGCACTGCTCATCACCTGTCCAATACAGTCCCAACAGTGAAGCATGGTGGTGGCAGCATCATGCTGTGGGGGTGTTTTTCAGCTGCAGGGACAGGACGACTGGTTGTAATCGAGGGGAAAGATGAATGCTGCCAAGTACAGGGATATCCTGGACAAAAACCTTCTCCAGAGTGCTCAGGACCTTAGACTGGACCGAAGGTTTACCTTCCAACAAGACAATGACCCTAAGCACACAGCTAAAATAACGAAGGAGTGGCTTCACAACAACTCTGTGACTGTTCTTGAATGGCCCAGCCAGAGCCCTGACTTAAACCAATTGAGCATCTCTGGAGAGACCTAAAAATGGCTGTCCACCAACGTTTACCATCCAACCTGACAGAACTGGAGAGGATCTGCAAAGAGGAATGGCAGAGGATCCCCAAATCCAGGTGTGAAAAACTTGTTGCATCTTTCCCAAAAAGACTCATGGCTGTATTAGATCAAAAGGGTGCTTCTACTAAATACTGAGCAAAGGGTCTGAATACTTAGGACCATGTGATATTTCAGTTTTTCTTTTTTAATAAATCTGCAAAAATGTCAACAATTCTGTGTTTTTCTGTCAATATGGGGTGCTGTGTGTACATTAATGAGGGTAAAAAATGATATAAGCAAATGGCTGCAATATAAAAAAGAGTGAAAAATGTAAGGGGGTCTGAATACTTTCCGTCCCCACTGTATATAGCATTGAAGTATTATAGACATAATTTGATAGTGACTTTCTACATATTCTGTTTCTTTATTATGGTCATAACTAAAACAGACACATTTATATTTTTGTTTTTACTCAAGTAAATATGAAATATTGAAGATGGATGCTCTATATTTTCATAGGCTGTCAACAGCAGTGACGGCCACTCCTCTAGGGGTGCAGGGGCGCTGCCCCCCTAACCCATGCACCCGGCCAGTAATCTACATGCAGGGCACTGGATGCATGGATTTCAATGTTTTTTTTGAACCACATGATTAGAGTCTAAGGCTCTAATTGGCTTCAAAAAAGGGTGGGCTTGGGGCGTCCTGCGCCCTGAGCCCACCCAGTTGTGTGACATTAGTGAATTATTTTTCGCTAACGTCTTCCTGCTTCTCCTCACAGACAATCAGGAAGCGGGTCCTGAGACCTGATTAGCCTGGGAGTCTTATGACTCCTGGCCAATCGGGTTTCAGGACCCACTTCCTGTACGGCCAGGAGGAGAAACAATGCCTGTTCGGCCCGGAGTCTGGAGCGAGGAGCAGCCTCCTAAGGTAGAGCCGGACTGATTGCCTTCCTGTCCGATCGCTGCCTTCCCGTACGTCTCCCACGCACAATTGTGCGAGTGTGGGGGGCAGGTTTGCTTGCTGCCCCCCCCCCCAAGATATTGAGCATCAATGGCCACTGGTCAACAGGGAGAGCTCTTGGCTCCTTTTCTATGTTTTCTTATATTTCCTTACTTGAAAAAAGAAGTGCAAGCATAAAACAATAATCTAATACATTGTATCTTAAAGTGTTTGTAACCCTAAATGGAAAAAAAAAGCTTCTGTTACTTTAAGACATGATCTATAGCATAGTGATCTGCCATGTAATTTGTCTCTTTCTATGCTTTAAAATACCTGGTTAATCCTACCTGTTCCTGTGTCCCATTGTGTGTGCTGACTACAGTCATCATGGCTGCTGATCCATGATATCATGGTCAGTTTACATGCCTCCGTCATCCTGCTCTCTACTCTGAGTCTCTCCCTCTCCCCCTCCCTCCCTGCCAGTCAATTTCGAAGCCTGTGTGTGAGAGTCGATCTCCTCCTTCTAATCTTTCCTGTGGCTTAAAAATACCATTTATAAATAACTGCTATCCCCTCTGTTTTATGAAGATCTAAAGTGCTGTGTGTCCATTTTTTTCAAATTCTAATCCTAAATACCTTCTCTCACAGCACCGATGTGCGGTCACGTGACCTTCCTCTGCTGGCTGGCTGACATCAGAGGGTTATCTCAGCCCCTCCTTCTGCAATCCTTAGATCAGGGAAGGAGAGCAGAGAAGGAAACATGATACCACCTTCTGAGAGAAGGTATTTAGGATTGGAATTTTGAAAAAAATGACATACAGTACTCATACTTGCCAACTGTCATTACCGGGATTTAGACCCTTTTCCCGATTTAATCGTTTCCCGGGAGATGTCCCGGGAAATTTGTTTTTTCCCAATTTTCGCCCCCTAGGTTCGCGCCGCCGGGCAGTCTGGATGGGGGGGCCAGGGGGGCCAGTCTGGATGTCACTGGGGGGCCAGTCTGGATGTTATGGGGGGCTGTATAGTCTGGATGTCACAGAGGGGGGCTGTTTAGTCTGAATGTCAGGGGGGGCCGTATAGTCTGGATGTCACAGAGGGGGGCTGTATAGTCTGCATGTCACGGGGGGGCCATGTAGTCTGGATGTCACAGAGGGGGGCTGTATAGTCTGGATGTCACAGGGGGGCTGTATCGTCTGGATGTCCCGGGGGGGCCAGCCTGGATGTCACGGGGGGATGTATAGTCTGGATGTCACAGAGGGGGGCTGTATAGTCTGAATGTCATGGGGGGGCCGTATAGTCTGGATGTCACAGAAGGGGGCTGTATAGTCTGAATGTCACGGGGGGGCGTATAGTCTGGATGTCACAGAGGGGGGCTGTATAGTCTGGATGTCATGGGGGGCTGTATCGTCTGGATGTCCTGGGGGGCCAGTCTGGATGTCATGGGGGGGCTGTATAGTCTATATTTCACAAGAGGGGCTGTATAGTCTGGATGTCACGGGGGGGCCAGTCTGGATGTCACAGGGGGCCAGTCTGGATGTCACAAGGGGGGGCCGTATAGTCTTGATGTCACGGGGGCTGTATAGTATGAATGTCATGGGGGGCAGTCTGGATGTCACAAGGGGGGCGTATAGTCTGGATGTCACGGGGGGGGGCAGTATAGTCTGGATGTTACAGGGGGGGCCAGTCTGGATGTCACAGGGGGAGGCAGTCCGGATATCACAGGGGGGGCTGTATAGTCTGGATGTCACAGGGGGGGCCAGTCTGGATGTAACGGGGGGGGGGGGAAGTATAGTCTGGATGTCACAGGGGGTGCTCTATAGTCTGGATGTCATGGGGGGGCCAGTCTGGATGTCACAGGGGGGGCCGTATTGTCTGGATGTCACAGGGGGGCTGGATAGTCTGGATGTCACAGGGGGGCAGTCTGGATGTCACAGGGGGGCCGTATAGTCTGGATGTCACGGGGGGGCCGTATAGTCTGGATGTCACAGGGGGGCACCAGATGTAAGGAGGACTGATGGGGACACCATGACATGTAAGGAGGACTGATGGGGACACAGATGTAAGGAGGACTGATGGGGACACAGATGTAAGGAGGACTGATGGGGACACAGATGTAAGGAGGACTGATGGGGACACCACAACATGTAAGGAGGACTAATGGGGACACAGATGTAAGGAGGACTGATGGGGACACCACGACATGTAAGGAGGACTGATGGGGACACAGATGTAAGGAGGACTGATGGGGACACCACCACATGTAAGGAGGACTGATGGGGACACAGATGTAAGGAGGACTGATGGGGACAACACCACATGTAAGGAGGACTGATGGGGACACAGATGTAAGGAGGACTGATGGGGACACCACAACATGTAAGGAGGACTAATGGGGACACAAATGTAAGGAGGACTGATGGGGACACCACGACATGTAAGGAGGACTGATGGGGACACAGATGTAAGGAGAACTGATGGGGACACAGATGTAAGGAGGACTGATGGGGACACAGATGTAAGGAGGACTGATGGGGACCCAGATGTAAGGAGGACTGATGGGGACACAGATGTAAGGAGGACTTTGCTGATGGAGACACAGATGTAAGGAGGACTGATGGGGACTCAGATGTAAGGAGGACCGATGGGGACACAGATGTAAGGAGGACTTTGCTGATGGAGACACAGATGTAAGGAGGACTGATGGGGACACAGATGTAAGGAGGACTGATGGGGACACAGATGTAGGGAGGACTGATGGGGACACAAATGTAAGGAGGACTGATGGGGACACAGATGTAAGGAGGACTCTGCTGATGGGGACACAGATGTAAGGAAGGCTCCGCTGATGGGGCACCTGATGTAAGAAGGGGCTCTGCTGGGGACACCTGATGGCATCTGGTGGCAGGCAACCTGGCAGGTGACATGCTCAGGGCTCCCACTGATTCTGCATTATGGTGAGTTGAATGATTTCATTTTATATTGCAATGTAATAATAGAAATAATGAGCTTCAATCATCCTGACACCATAACAATCATGGCGCCGGGATGATTGAAGCGCTAACACCAGGTGTTTGGAGTATCTTTATCTGCTGATTGTTAAACTCTGGAATATACATATTGCTATTGTGGTGTAGGATCTGGGGCTTCTGTCCCTCCATCCCTGTCCCCCCCACCCTGTCCCCCCCTTTCCCCCTTTTCCTCTCCATCCTTCATTCATCTCAGAATCTAACCACACCCCTTGAGCCATGCCCATTTAAGCCACACCCACTTTTCCACATAAACCACGCCCATTTTTAGCGCAACGCGCTTTGCGTGCCACATATTTTATTTCAACTATGTCACGCCCACAAATGCATGCCCCACCTCCTAATTATAATGCGACTCCACCTACAGCCAAAAAAGTGTCCCTAAAAAATATTTTTACAATGTTGGCAACTATGAGTACTTTATATCTTGACAAAACAGAGGGGATGGCAGTTATTTATTATCCTGACTTTACAACCACTTTCATTATCCATAGATGTGGTGGCTGCATTCATTTTTATTTTTATATTCTTTCACCTAGTGAACCGTCCAGTAGATTGTGTACCAGGATAGCCATACTCATTCCTCTATTGTGTCTATGGAAGTGTAATATATCCACTCTTTCACAGCATAATTTTCAACCCATGGAAAGGGTAGTGTTAGATGGACTAATATATTTCGATTGACTTCACATAAGTGACTAAAAATTAAAGCCTAACCCTAGCAAACAATTTACAGCTACAGAAACAGTTGTTTTTTTCTTTTGGGATAAAGGTTTTGGTTTGTCTGAACCCTTCAATTGCCACTTTTGCTGGGAAGCTTATTCTGTTAATAGAAGCTGAAAAATAATTGACTTAGTGGCAGGATTATTCACTGCTGTGTTTATGCTTTTGACAGACTACAACATACATGTAATTTTTTAATTTTCCCATAGTTACCATTTAATAATCCTAGCTGAAATGTAAACTCCTATAAGTAAACGAGCCCCCGTCCCTCCCCAATCCTCCAAAAGTTTCCATTCAGGTTTCAATCAGAACTAACATGCTTATAAATGAAGTATGTGTGCTGTGCTGTCTTGTTAGCTGACCTATAGTGTTTCAGGCTTCTATCGATTTGTATCAAATGTTTATTTGTAATGCAGTCCTGTGAAAAAATAAATACACCCCCGTAGGAAATTGAGGACTTTTCTACAAAATTGAACAGACAAACATATCTTCATTCAAATAATGCCTACAGGAAAAGGTACTATATAAAAAAACATGACACATAAAACTGACACAGTGTATTCCTTCTTATTCTAAATTAATGAAAATGCTAATTTATCATATGGGACGGTAAATACACCCCTACTGTTCCACCACTTCAAATCCATGCAATCAGAATCAGGTGTTTAAGGGTAGCTGCCAATAGATAGAATCTTCTTAAAAGAGCAGTGTGGGTTTTTTTGGGGGGTTTTTTTGCAGATTTATACTGACCTAGGTGGATGCTGCATCTGTCGAATGCTGCATCTGTCCGCCGCCTCTGCACTGAGAACTGAGCTATCAAACATCGCTGATGGCTCATTTCTCACAGCTCCCCAAGAAGAGAGCTGCTGATTGTTAGTCAGCAGCTCTCCTCTCTGCCCCCCCCCCTGCGCTCACTGGGGGGTGGGGAGTGGCCTTCCCAGGCTCTCAGTGGCTCGCTGAGAGGCTGAGATGGGTATCAGTCCATACACCTGGCGGATCCAGACTTTATTGTCGGGATTACGCGGTGCCTGGACTGATTCCTGTGATGTCAGCAGAGAGCAGACCTCAGTTCGCTCTCTACTGAAAACAGGTCACAGGAGTGCAAAACGAATTACACTGCTGTGACCCATAGGAGAAGCCCAGCCAAACAAGCTCAGGCTGTGCTTCTCCTTTAAGGAATATGCAGGTGTAACCTTTTTAATGTAAACCTCTGACATCTACGGTATGGTGTTCACTTTCTTACTGACATACGTGGTGTCATCATGCCCAAAACTAGGAGATCCCTAGGGTGCTCACAAAAAAAGCTGTTAAGTGTAGCCTAAAAAAGGGTTTTAAAAATATTGCCAAGTTATTTACAGTCAATTATTCCACTGTAAGGATCTGTAAGCATCTTCAACTAGTGTCGATTTCAAACCATTGCTAATTTGTCCAAGACTGGCCAGCCTAGCAAACTCAAACCCAGAGCTGACCGTTTGATGCAAAAATAAAACCAAAACAAAATGTCATTGTGGTATATAATGCATTACACAGTTTGCAGTTGTTTACCTTTTGTTTATATTTTTGATTAGTAAAATGTAAATTTAATACAGCCCAGTGAGTAGTGTTATATACACTCTATGTGGTTCTCTGGTGGTTGAGTGAAATCAGGCCTTTTAACTCAGTTTTTTATGTTGTAGCCTTACTGATATACACTCCCACCATTTAGAGCATTCACCCTTCTCTTTGTTATACAATCTCTGTCGGTGATCACTCTCATTATGGAACCTACAGGTAATCCATGCAACAGTTAATCTACAATAATAAAGAGATTGTGCTAGTTTAACCTGCATGAGGGGTGTGCCAGGAGAAAAGCCTTTCCTGTCCAAAAAGAACATTAGAGGGAGACTACAGTTTGTCATTGAACATATAAAATAGCTCCCAACTGTCCCTGATTTTGAGGGACTGTCCCTGATTTAGAGCAATGTCCCTCTGCCTCATTTGTCCTTCATTTTGGTCTGATCTAGCTGTATATAAAATGCACTTTTTATCTATCAAAAAGTGTTTTCCAGCGCTAAACCTTTCATCTGATTTCTAAATTGCTGCATTTTTAAATTCCAAAAGCCATTCTAAAGGAATAGTAATGGTAAAAAAGCACCTGAGGGTTTACCCAATCTTGCTTTTTGTACAATACTCCTTTAAGGGGGCGTGGCAAGAGGTGTGTCCTATGCCTGCATACTTTTGCTGATAGGTGTCCCTCATTCCCATCTCAAAAAGTTGGGAGGTATGCATATAAGCAAAAACCAGACTGTTCTGGAACAGTGTACCATGGACTGAAAAGAAAATTGTTTGAACACAATAACAGTAGACATGTTCAGAACAAATACACACACACATACAAAACTCACTAAATATGCTATATAAGAAAGTTCAGGTATGGGACCTTTAACAGGATAGCTAATTAATCAAATGATGAGACACTGAGTAGCTGTAACTAAACAAGTGTCGAGTAATGCCATGTACACACAAGCGGAATGTCCGACAGAAAAAGTCAGACGGGAGCTTTTCATCATCTATTCCGATCGTGTGTATACCTCATTGGACTTTCGAAAATTCTGACAGACCTAGAAAGAGAACATGTTCTAAATTTTTCCGACTGAACCAATTCCTATCGGGAAAACCGCTCGTCTGTATGCTGTTCCGATGTACCAAAAACGACGCATGCTCTGAAGCAAGTACGAGACGGAAGCTATTGGCTACTGGCTATTGAACTTCCGCTTTTTAGTCCCATCGAACAAGTTTATTCCGACGGGAAAACTGGTCGTGTGTACAGGGCATTAGATGCAATAATGCAAAACAGGTTCAAGATTGCACAGAGCATGCATACACTGCAGAATAATCAAAACTGCAAAAACATGGACTCTTTATAGCAAAGTCTTTATGACTTTATGAGGGTAACAGGTGACTGCATAGCATAATCTCTGTAAGATTCTATAAACAATAGAGAGTCTAGATGGGAATCATTACTTCAGTAAAACAGTTCAGAACACAGGTACTTCCAACTATTTCCATAAACAGCATCCTAGTCAGTGATGTCTAGGATAGCACTAACACAGATGAATAGCTATAACGATACAAGTACAGAGGGCAACTCTCCTGGGACTGTAGTTATCTGGCAGCATTCAAGGTGAGGATCCCAACAGTAGCTGTGTGTTCTAAAAAAACACCCCAGTTCTGACAGTGGAGGGTTTCTCACGTGGCTACAGATCACTTGTCCAGCTACCTCTGTCACATCAGGCATGGCTTCTCTGAGCCCTTGAGGAATGACAGCTGACAAAACATATACTCCCTGTGTCCAGGATTCCAGGGAGATGTAGGAAATTGAGTTTAAGGGGCCTATGCCTACATCTGAACATGCATCAGAGCATGCACTCTACTACAGGTCTGCTACAACTTGACATTAAACCTTTAGGATCTGACTGGCACCTGTAATTAGCAAAAAATAATAGAACTTGTTATTCCTGCCATTAATCAAGATGAGAAATGCACCAATTTAATATTAAGGTGCCGTAGACATTAAATGATTGTCACAAGGAAGATCATAATGTGAGGGGGTCTGTCTTGCAGAATC
This sequence comes from Aquarana catesbeiana, assembly GCF_042186555.1. NCBI lineage: Eukaryota > Metazoa > Chordata > Amphibia > Anura > Ranidae > Aquarana > Aquarana catesbeiana. The sequence continues at coordinate 206,366,849 of NC_133325.1, read as the reverse complement.
ACTGTTGATCTACTAAGGAACGGATCACACAAAAGGTGTCTGCTCTGTGCATTAACAGCCATGCGCATAACTATACATCTATTTACAAAGAGTTGTTTGGCTTTTGTCTTCCTGCAGCTGATGATGGGCAAATGAGATGACTAGGAGGATGAAAAATAACCTCTAGTACCAAGGGTTGAATTATGGATAAACCAAAAAGAACGGAACAAGGACAGAATTATGCCCGCTTCATATAAAAAATGTCATATTTCAAGCTGTGTTACAGAAAGCATGTGATTCAGTTTACTTGGAATGAGATGAGGTATCAAACATGAATCATTTTTATTATTTGTTCACACTGCTGTTCAAAATGACTAGAATCTTGGCAAACTATTGCGTTTTTTTTTTTCAATTTTATTTTCTACAGAATTAACATAAAACTTTTATCCGAATGTTATTTTTTGAGAAAAATATTTAAAAACCCTTGCATTACTAAAAACTTGAGGTTTTCTTTTCGTGTCTATGGTCCTGTTATGGAAGTTTTCTTCCCTTCCTTTTCTACTGGCAATTTTCCAACCAAATTAGGAAAATCTCTCTAACGGAGAGGTGAGTTAATAATGGCTGGGCTCAATTTTTTAATGTATGTTTACTTATATTTTTATATAGGTTAACGGCAAGACAAGATACAGGCAACATTAAATTACAGTTAGGTCTGTAGCACCACCCCCCCCACCCCCCCCCCCCCCCATCTACATCGTGTATGGATGGATTACTAAATATATATATATATATATATATATATATATATATATATATATATATATACACAGTGGGGACGGAAGGTATTCAGACCCTCTTACATTTTTCACTCTTTGCTATATTGCAGCCATTTGCTAAAATCATTTAAGTTCATTTTTTTTTCCTCATTAATGTACACAGAGCACCCCATATTGACAGAAAAACACAAAATTGTTGACATTTTTGCAGATTTATTAAAAAAGAAAAACTGAAATATCACATGGTACTAAGTATTCAGACCCTTTGCTCAGTATTTAGTAGAAGCATCCTTTTGATCTAATACAGCCATGAGTCTTTTTGGGAAAGATGCAACAAGTTTTTCACACCTGGATTTGGGGATCCGCTGCCATTCCTCCTTGCAGATCCTCTCCAGTTCTGTCAGGTTGGATGGTAAACGTTGGTGGACAGACATTTTTAGGTCTCTCCAGAGATGCTCAATTGGGTTTAAATCAGGTCTCTGCCTGGGCCATTCAAGAAAGTCACAGAGTTGTTGTGAAGCCACTCCTTCTTTATTTTAGCTGTGTGCTTAGGGTCATTGTCTTGTTGGAAGGTAAACCTTCAGCCCAGTCTGAGGCTCTGAGCACTCTGGAGAAGGTTTTCGTCCAGGATATCCCTGAACTTGGCCGTATTCATCTTTCCCTTGATTACAACCAGTCGTCCTGTCCCTGCAGCTGAAAAACACCCCCACAGCATGATGCTATGACTACATTGGACAGGGGATGAGCAGTGCCTGGTTTTCTCCACACATACCGCTTAGAATTAAGGCCAAACAGTTCTATCTTGGTCTCATCAGACCAGAGAATCTTATTTCTCACCATCTTGGAGTCCTTCAGGTGTTTTTTAGCAAACTCCATGCGGGCTTTCATGTGTCTTACACTGAGGAGAGGCTTCCTTCGGGCCACTCTGCCATAAAGCCCCGACTGGTGGAGGGCTGCAGTGATGGTTGACTTTCTACAACTTTCTCCCATCTCCTGACTGCATCTCTCAAGCTCAGCCACAGCGATCTTTGGGTTCTTCTTTACCTCTCTCACCAAGGATCTTCTCCCCCGATAGCTCAGTTTGGCCGGAAGGTGTAGAACCATCTCAAGGATGATCAGAAGAAATGGACAGCACCTGAGTTAAATATATGAGTGTCACAGCAAAGGGTCTGAATACTTAGGACCATGTGATATTTCAGTTTTTCTTTTTTAATAAATCTGCAGAAATGTCAACAATTCTGTGTTTTTCTGTCAATATGGGGTGCTGTGTGTACAAAAATGAAAAAAATGAACTTAAATGATTTTAGCAAATGGCTGAAATATAACAAAGAGTGAAAAATGTAAGGGGATCTGAATACTTTCTGTCCCCACTGTATATAAACAGTATCTCACAAAAGTGAGTACACCCCTCACATTTTTGTAATTATATCTTTTCATGTGACAACACTGAAGAGATGACACTTTGCTACAATGTAAAGTAGTGAGTGTACAGCTTGTATAACAGTGTAAATTAATTTGCTGTCCCCCCAAAATAACTCAACACACAGCCATTAATGTCTAAACCACTGACAACAAAAGTGAGTACACCCCTAAGTGAAAATGTCCAAATTGGGTACAAAGTGTTAATACTTTACGTGGCTACCATTTTTTTTACTGCACTGCCTTAACCCTCTTTGGTATGGAGTTCACCAGAGCTTCACCAGAGCTTCACAGGTTGCCGCTGGAGTCCTCTTCCACTCCACCATGACGACATGGGTAGGGTTTAGGTCTGGCAACATGCTTGGCCAGTCCATCACCTTTACCCTCAGCTTCTTTAGCAAGACAATGGTCATCTTGGAGGTGTGTTTGGGGTTGTTATCATGTTGGAATACTGCCCTGTGGTCCAATCTCCAAAGGAAGGGGATCATGCTCTGCTTCAGTATGTCACAGTACATGTTGGCATTCATGGTTCCCTCAATGAACTGTAGCTCCCCTGAGGCGCTTTACAGGCATTTTAGCGCTAAAAATAGCTCCTGCAAAGCGCCTGTAAAGCACCTCTCCCGTCACTCCAGTGTGATAGCCCGATTGCTTTCTCGCTGGAGCGGTTCGCTTGCAGGACGCTAGAAAAAGTCCTGCAAGCAGCATCTTTGGAGTGGTTTAGAAGCACTGTATACAGCGCACCTAAACTGCCCTGCCCATTGAAATGAATGGGCAGTGCAGCTGAAGTACCTGCAAAGCGATTCAGCAGCGGTGTTACACGGGCGGTATTAACGTCTTCTTCGGCCGCTAGTGGGGGTTAAAAGCACCCTGCTAGCGGCTGAAAAGTGCTGTTAAAAGGATGGTAAAGCACAGCTAATGCTAGCGACGCTCTCACCGCCCCAGAGTGAAAGTTGCCTATTAGCTTTGTTGCCCTTCCCTGGACTATCTCCAGTTCCAGCACAACCCTTCTGAGGACTGATGCCCAGAGTTGGACATCATACATCAGGTTTGGCTGGACCAGGGTCTTGTAGAGTGGGAGAATTATCATTTTATCTCTGGAGTGAATCCCCTTAAATAAATTGCTTTGCTTGTAGCAGCTTGGCATTGCATGCCATTGCTGAGCCTGTCAACTACTAGGAACCCCAGGTATTTTCCATCCTAGATTCCCCCAGAGGTTCTCCACCTAGCGAGTAAATTGTATTCATATTTTTGGCACCCAAATGCATTATTTTAAATTTTTCAATATTAAATCTCTTTTGCCATGTAGTTGCCCACCCGATTAATTTGTTTAGTTCTTCTTGCAAGGTTTCCACATCCTGCGTAGAAGTTATTGCCCTGCTTAGCTTAGTATTGTCCACAAATACTGAGATTGAGCTGTTTATCCCATCCGCCATATCCTTTATGAATAAATTAAATAGTATTGGTCCCAGGACAGAACCCTGGGGGACCCCACTTTCCACACCGGACCACTCTGATTACTCCACATTTATCTCTACCCTCTAAACTCGCCCCTGTAGCCAGTTTTCAATCCATGTACTTACCCTTTGGGCCATACCGACAGACCTTAGTTTGTACAGTAAACATTAATGGGGAACTGTTTTGAATGCAGATACACCACATCTACAGGCCTTCATTTATCTAGATGGCTGCTCACTTCCTCAAAGAAGGTTAATAGATTGGTCTGGCAAGAACGATTCTTCATGAATCCATGCTGATTACTGCTAATGATACAGTTTTTATTAATTAAATTTTGTATATAGTCCCTTATCATCCCCTCCAAGAGCTTGCAGACTATTGATGTTAGGCTAACTGGCCTGTAGTTCCCAGGGATGTATCTCGGCCCTTTTTTAAATATTGATGCTACATTGTCTTTTCTCCAATCAGCTGGTACCATTCCAGTCAGCAAACTGTCCACAAAAATTAGGAACAATGGTCTGGCTATCACTTGATTGAGTCTCTTAACCACATAAACCCCTTTCCCGCCCAGACATATTTTCATCTTTCAGCGCTGTCACACTTTGAATGACAATTGAGCGGTCATGCAACACTGTACCCAATTAACATTATTATCTTTCTTTTTCACACAAATAGAGCTTTCTTTTGGTGGTATTTAATCACTGTTGGGTTTTTTATTTTTTGCTAAAAAATGAAAAAAGTCTAAATATTTTGAAAAAACGAAAAACTGTTTCATAGTTTATTATAAAATTTGGAAAACAGGTAATTTTTCTCCTTCTTTGATGTACGTTGATGAGGCTGCACTGATATGCACTGATAAGGCGGCACTGATGGGCACGGTGAGGTGGCACTGATAGGCACTCTTGGGCGGCACTGAAGGGCACTGATAGGTGGCACTGATGGGCACTGAATGGGTGGCACTAAAGGGCACTGATAGGTGGCACTAATAGGTGGCACTGATGGGCACTGGTAGGCACTGGTAGCTGACACTAATAGGCAGCACTGATCAGTGGCACTGATGATAAGGCACTAATGGGCATTTATAGGTGGCGCTGGTGGGCAAAGGTAGGTGGCACTGTGGGCACGGGTAGGTGAAACTGGTGGGCACTGGTAGGTGGCACTGGATGGTACTGATAGGTGACACTGGTGGGCACTGGCAGGTGGCACTGGTGGGAACAGATAAAGCAGCGAATCCCCCCCTTTCCCTTGTGAAGACTGAGGAGAAAAAAAAATTTGCCATCTCTCTGTCTTTTGAAACCAGATTCCCTTCAGCATCCTTTATGGGGCCAATATATTCTGACCTCCCTTTCTTACTATTTATATACTTAAAGAATGTCTTGTTTTTTTTTTTACTCTCATCCGCTATGTGCCTTTTGCGTTCTATCTTAGCTGCCCTGATTGCACCCGTACATTTCTTATACGATGACCCCTCCCTTGTATTTTTTAAGGCCTTTTCCTTTGCTTTTATATGCATTTTTATGTTAGCATTAAGCCACCCAGGACTTTTGTTAGCTGATTTAAATTTATTTCCCATTGCAATTCACTGGCCAATACCTTTATTTAAAATGCTCTTAAAGCACTCCAATTTTTCCTCTGTGTTCTCGGTTCCTAGGACTTTATCCCATTTAAAATCCTCTAGCAATGAGTGAAGTTTATGGAAGTTGGCTCTTTTAAAATTCAGTGTCTTTGTATTACCCTTGTGTTTACTATTTCTGGGATTTATACTGAAACTAATTGACCTGGGGCCGCTGTTTCCTAAATTGCCCCGTATTTCCACATCCGCGATTAGGTCTGTGTAATCAGTAGGTCTAGTAACGCTTTGTTTCTTGTTGGTGCATTTACCATCTGACCCAAGACATTGCAAGACATTTAGGAAATCACGAGCCTTAGACGAATGCACGGTTCCTTACGCCCAGTGTATATCTGGATTATTAAAATCCCCCATTATAATGACTCTTCCCATCCTTGCCACCATACCATACTGATAGGAGATACTCTAGTCACCCTTCCACTAATACCCCCAATACTACCCTCTGAAACTTGTTCCACGCTGGCTATCTCTACATCTGGACCCTCCCCCAGTCGCCTAGTTTAAAAGCCCCTCTATCTTTTCGGTCATCTTCTCTCCCAGCCGAGGTGCACCCTCCTCATTTAGGTGGAGTCCGCCCCTGATAAAGAGCCGGCAACCAAATGAGAAGTCTGCCCAGTTTTCCAGGATCCAAACCCGTCCTTTCTACACCAGCTCCTCAGCCACCTGTTAACTTCCCTAATCTCCCACTGCCTCTCTGGTGTGGCTTGAGGTACAGGTAGTATTTCCGAGAATACTACCTTGGAGGTCCTATTCCTCAATTTAGCTCCTAAGTCCCTAAAATTGTTTTTTATGACACTCCATCTTTCTCTGACTTTGTCATTGGTGTCAACATGTACCATGACAGCTCGGTCCTCCCCAGCTGCACCCAAAAATCTGTCCACCAGATCCGTGATGTGCAGAACCTGAGCGCCCGGTAGACAACATCCTGTTCGGTGCTTCAGATCTTTATGACAGATTGTCATCTCTGTCCTTCTAATAATTGAGTCCCCTATCACCAGAATCTGACTTTCCTTACCCTTGGATTTACCCCCGCCCTCATTGGCGGAGTTTTTCCCCTGGCAGCTAGGGGCGCCACTCTGCTCCAGTAATGCTGGTCCCTGACTGGTTTCCCCAATATCATGCAACAGGGCGTACTTATTGGGATGTTCCAGCCAAGTACCGGCCTCCCTGACTATTTCCCCTCTACCCTTCCTGAGTGTCACCCATCTACTCTGCTCTGGTGCCTGCTCATCTTTGTCTCCACCTGCCTCTGTGCAGGCCCCTGTCGGCACTTGCCGGGTACATTCCCAACTCTCCTTTAGTAACACTAACAAGTCACATGACACCAGGGAGGGAAAATGGCTAACTGGGAACAAATTTGGACATTTTCACTTAGGGGTGTTCTCACGTTTGTTGCCAGCAGTTTAGACGTTAATGGCTGTATGTTGAGTTGTTTTGAGGGGAAAGAAAAATTTACACTGTTATACAAGCTGTACGCTCACTACTTTGCATTGTAGCAAAGTGTCATTTCTTCAGTGTTGTCACATGAAAAGTTATAATAAAATATTTAGAAAAATGTGAGGGGTGTACTCACTTTTGTGAGATACTGTATGTGTGTGTAAAATGCAAAAAGGACATATAAAATTTATATCTACAACATTGTGTTGTTATTGGAATGTCTATATGTCTTTTTTCTGAAAGGAGAGTCCAGATATGCATTAGGGTTGTGGTTCAATGCAGATTTTTATGGTAGTCAGCTTCTGTGATGTGTACGTGATATCATTAGCAACCAAGATAACTGATGGAAGTGATATATAGTTCCTTGCATAACCTGTAATGGTATGGCACCTGATACATTATGTAGTGAGAGAAGGGGCAGGAAATAGTACTGGTAGTTCCTGAGGTTTGATGTACAGGGAGTGCCCGCTAGGCATATACCCAGGTGCACCTTAGTGTGTAGGAAAGAACATTTTAGTTGGGATAAAATGTGCTTCCAAACTTCCTAGAATGTTTCTAGATTATTTTGTAGTCAAACTGTGACCTTTACATCAACTATATTTCCTTGAAATTGTAGAGTAGGTCACTGTGAGTCAGAGGATGAGTGTGCTCCATTTGGAGGTGAACAAGCAACAGGCTGTGGTATGTATGTGTGAAGTAAGCTTTTTTTAATTGTTTAGATAGTCCTGCAATCAGTTGTTTCAACAGGGGGGTTAATATATACATGTATCAGAGATGAGGCTCCTCCAGAATGGGGTGTCTGTAGAAGCCCACTGGAAGGGAGTAGGGTATGGGAATGTTAGATCTTTGTTGAAAGAGTGGGTAAAGTGATGGATTTGCAGGTTATGATAGAATGCTGTGCATGGGAGTTTGAATATTTTCTGCACTGTAGAGACAGAGAATAGAGTTTTAGTGTGATGACTGACAAAACTGACAAATTTAAATAAGGCATATGTATGCCAGGGTTGTCTGGGATCTTGGCAATGAATAAGAATGATGTTATCAGAGAATGTGGGTGTCCAGGTGGTATTTGGCCCAGAATCTACACCATTTTTAGTAAATTTCCTTGGTGCTAGTAAATCAACATCTAAGGTTGTATAGGGTGAGCTCCAGGGATAGTTTCTCAAAATCTGCCCATGCATTTTAGAAAGGTAGAGTAGACCACAAAGCTTAATGTCATAGTTGGGCTGCAAGGTAATACCTCCCAGGCCAACTTGAAGTAGTAAGGTGGCCTTGGGGAATATTACCTCGCAGCCCAGTTATGACATAGTAAATCAACATCTGAGATTGTATAGAATGAGCTTCAGAGATAGATTCTCAAAATCTGCCCATCTATTTTAGGAAGGTAGGCCACTAACCTAAATGAGATAGTTGGGCTGCAATGTAATAGCCCCCCAGGACACCTTGCTACTACAAGCTGATTTATGGTATTTGTAACCCCAGGTAAAATGTAGTGTTCCTTTTTGGAGGTTTTGAAGATCCCTGGTGGGGATAGACAGGGTTTAAAAAAGATATTAGGCTCTGTTCATATTTGTGAATAAGGCTGTTTGCAATAACCCGCAGGAGACCCAATGGGGCTCACTCAATTAATTGAGGGTAAAACACCCCATTCAATGCAATGGGAGGCTGACAGCACCCACAGCTAATTGCAAGGAAGCCTGCTGAGTCATCTATGCTCAATCGGGAAGAGCCTCAGTGCAAATTGGGCACAGTTTATGAAGAATGTACATTTTAGTCAGAGTTTTGAGTCCAAAAAAATGAGATCATGTGGATTCTTCATTTGTGTAGAATGGAAGAAATTTCTGTGAAAAGTCAAGGTAGTTCTGTTTGTAAAGTGCATGAAATTGTGGGTTATGTACATGTAGCACTTACCCCCGAAGGAGCTGCTGGTTTAGATTGGGCTTACCATTACCTCGTGTCCGTCACAGGGGTCACAGTGATGAGGAGGAAAAAAGAGTATTAAATGATGTCTGCACCAAACACTTAGTTTCTTTCGTTGCAATTCTTTTATTCTTTGAAGTCAAAAGAATAGGGATGGAAGATTAAGGGAGATTCAGGTACCTTAGATTGCGAGTCAGGGTATTTCTACTTATCCAGAGGACTAACGGTCTCCCCAACTGGATATAGCAATCACAGGATAGGCCTCTCTCACTGACCTAGCAGCCGGGTGCAATGCTTGAACACAGTCTCTGCCAGAGACTTGATGAAAAAACAGATAATCATTGCGGTCGTTACACAATCCTCTGCTAAGGGATGGTGTAACCGAACTTCAATTAGATTTAAAGTTTAGATGCACAGTACCAGATTCTTTCAGCTGACCCAGCAATACTGTGAGTTAGATGATCCAGGTTGCATCCCCCGATTGGGTTTCCAGGCTCCTCCCGAGATACCAGCATACTTGGCTCGGTCACCTCTAGAGAAGTCCTCCCCTGGTCTCCTCCAATCGATCGGCTTCTCCCCACAGGAAAGACAGCACAGGACCAACCTCTGGATCAGCAGGCCCCAGAACTCCTGGGCCTACTTCTGTAGTAACAAAGCCTTGGGCCAGCCGGCCCAGAGACAGCAGAGCTGCCACAGCACACCCTGGGCCAGGAGGGCCTTCAGGTCGGGAACAACGAACCCCGACCAATTGGCGCCTGTACCTTAAGTACCCTTACCCAGAATGCACGGCGAGTGAACCACTCCCACTGGGTTATTTCTGAGTAAAAGAGGTACCCAATGCATCCAGCCTGTTGCATTTCCAACACTTACCGGTGGCCACAGCAACACCCACGGCCAAGTGGAAATTGACACAACCCAGTTGAACTGGTACAGAAACCAGGAGATTTACTATAATCAGTCTGAACTAAACTACAGCTTCAGACAACTTAAATTTACATATATAGCACCTGCCCATCAGGAGCAAGGCGCTACATATTCCCCCCCCCCCCGCAATAGACGATGTCCCCATCGTCTAAAAAAAAAAAAAATAAATAAACTCTCAATCCTGAGAGTTCATACCTGAATCCCAAAAACTTGGATAGGAAGGGAGGAAGTAAAGTAACAACAAAATGTAGACTTAACATTAGCACACATAGAAGAATTACAGCAACATAGTTCCCAACATTTAACTCTCTATCGAAGCCACCCACTCTCCAGCAGCTTGACAGAAGATCCAGTTGAACCTGAACCCCAACATACACGCATCGTTATACAATGTAGGAAGCAAAAAAGATGAAACTTTCTTTCCCTTTTTTTTTTTTCCGTATGTAACAACTAAATGTAAAAGTTAAACCTTTGTTGTGCAAACGTCTACCACCTAGTGGTAGAAGGCATTGTGACACAAGTCCTTGATGCAAGTACTGGAGTAGGTAGACGATCTTGACTCGAAGTTCTCCATTAGCTAACACTACCTAGCTATATACTCCACAGTCCTTGTAGCATAAAAGGTTTTTTTTTTTTTCAAAAAGACATCAAACAAAACAGTCACTGTAACTGATCACCAGTAAAAGCGAGGATCCAGCAGTGATAAAGTACACCACATTGTCTTTGCCAGGCCGACAGATGATCACCAATTGGCTCCTCTACCTTAAGTACCCTTACCCAGAATGCACGGCGAGTGAACCATTCCCACCAGGTTATTTCTGAGTAAAAGGGGTACCCAATGCATCCAGCCTGTTGCATTTCCAACACTTACCGATGGCCACAGCGACACCCACGGGCAAGTGGAAATTGACACAACCCAGTTGAACTGGTACAAAAACCAGGAAATTTACCATAAACAGTCTGAGCTAAACTACAGCTTCAGACAACTTAAATTTACATAGATAGCACCTGCCCATCAGGAGCAGGGCGCTACATACATTCCAGGATATTTTATGGAATCAATTTTCCAACTGTAGGAAAAGTTAGCTTTAAGAAGATGGACATGAATTAGGTCAATCCTGATTTGTAATTCTCTTTTAGTTGTAATTATTTTATGACCTAAGAGGGAGCAATACTTTGTAAGATCTTGCGAACGTTTGGTAGGGTTATCAGAAGATTTGTAAGGGTCAGGAGCATATCGACTGCATTTTGAGTTGAGGGAAGGAAGGAGAAATCTGTTTTTGAAGGGCTTGGGATGCTGCCATTACAAGTTTTCAGATGTGATCTTGTAATGAAGGGCCACTGTCTTTTTTGGAACTTGTCTTTTTGGGAACCATGTGTAAAGGTTTCATAATATTTCCCAAAATTGTTCATGATCCCATCTGTGGCCCACCAGTGTGGCCTCGAAAGGCGTGGAATGTGGTGTTTTGTGTCCTATCCCAAACCTTAAAAGAGTAGTATGGCCAAAGCTTGTTTGGTCATACTTTTCTTGTGGGTTAGATGGGTGCACTTGCTTTTGCACTCCAGTGACCCAGAATTAGATCTACTCAACTAGGTCAGCATGCCACTGAGAGCCCGATCCAGTCCCTCCAGTTCCCTTCACAGCCCTGTGCTCCAGTAAATGCTGGAAGGGCCCAGAAGAGGGTACAGCTGCAACATGGGATCTTTTCTGCAGCCATATAGGCGAGTATGTTTTTTGCTTTTTTTTTATTGCCACACTTCTACTTTAATGGTCAGTGGGGAATCTGCTTTATTCCCTACATTATAGTAATTATAGCATTGTCATAATGTAGATGCATTAAAGCTTTCTTCATCTTATCAAGAGATTTGAAAATATTTATAAATGTCACATCAAATGTTGACACCATCAAGTAATGCAGCAATGTAACTTCTGTATGATGGCCTTATTTATGCCAGATACAGAGGAACTTTAGAAGTTCATACTGTGTCGAGAGGCTTCCATTCTATTTGAAGTGTCCTGACAATTTGACACATCAGAGTCATCCAGCTCGGGAACTGAAGTTTCAGCTCTATAGTCATTCAGGTCCAACACTTTGATCACTTAATTTATCTCTAAATCCAACAGCATTGTCACTGCCAGAAAGCAAGGTGAAATTTCTAAATTTTATTGTTGGCATCAGATGGGGGGGGGGGGGGTCTTTCACTGGAGACAACTGTTCCAGTGACAAATTTATCAAAAGTGGATTTGCTTACAATTGTGTCTCCAGAAGAGGAAGTAAAATGAAATAGCCCCTCCAGGATACTGATAATGTGAAGGAATGTGATGTAGATAATAATAATAGTAATCTGAAAATGTCTATTTTCTTATGTGCATACATATTTTTCTCCTTACTCATTATATAAGTATACAGATTTGCTCTGTTCCTATATTTTCTCAAAATGGCGTGTACCCCCTACCTCCCACACACAGAAGAACGCGGAACTGGAGATAAGAACAAAGAGAGCCAAACCTCGTTATGAAAATTCTCCATCTTCTTTTCTATCTTAACCAATGAGATGTACCTATTAGACTGACATAGCAATGACGTATTTGTGTGTATAAAACATTAACACCGCCTTGAATAAATTAGAAGTGTAACAGTAACGAAACTGAGCGTGTCTCAGTGTGTTTACTTTTATATGCATGCATATCAACACTTTTCAAATTAGAGACAGCAGCAGATAACCTTGAGCTCGATTGGAGCTCTTAATCATTTCCTTAACAGATGGTGCCGAAACCCGGGATCTCAGGCTACGGTCGAAGTTATACCGCGACAAGCATTCGGGCGTTAACTGATTAATGAGAGTGGGGTTTGCGCAGCCCTAACAGTACCGGTGAGTTGATTGATATTCTTACCACTGTACGACTCTCTTATCTTTCGGTTGACGGCTGGATTCTGTCGGTATGCTGAGACTGTTTTAGAGGCAGGTATTTCCTCGCCTGAGGTTGTTTTAACGAACCTGCCGATGGGTTTCTGCTGACTGTATTTGTTCACTGTCTGCCATTCTTTGGGCTACGAAACTCAGCAGTCTAAAAGTGCTACATGCGTGAATGTATGGTCTCATCTCCAGACGAGCTGTCGGCCTCTGGGATGAGATAGTTTCCTTGTAGCAGTCGTTTATAGACGGGTGTACTCTAGGTTCAAGGAACCTTTGAGGGTTATCTCAGCTGCTGGCTTTGCAGTCTGAAAGCGTTACAGAGGACTCACCCCAAGAAGAGTTGTCGGCCTCTTGGTGTAGAGCTGTAGAAAAAACGTCTATAAACGGGTTTATTTTTTGCAGGGTGGTCTGCCCTTACGGTTATCTTAGCCTGCTGAGGCTTTACGGTTCAGAGAGTGGCAGGTGTAATGTCCTGTCCTGAGTGTATCTGTGGTCTATTGTTTGCTATACATGAGAGGGGGTGGGGACTGGTGAAAGTCAGAGAAGGAGGCTACCCGAAGGATCTGTTGGGTCGCGGGCCGTAGCTCCTCACTACCCCTGATGTGTTTGTTCTTGTTCTGAGATTAACTGTACATTAGTCTTATGTGCCCACACCGAAGGAATTTGCTGATAAGAACGCTGAGAAAAATATTAACTCCTTGGTTGTATGTATTCCCCTCTCAAGCCGTTAGCCGAGAAACAGAAAGTGATATTGTAATGAAAGTGATATTGTAAAGAAGGAGAGAAGAAGATGTTGAAATAGTTAACAAAGTTGAAAGAAGTGACGAAAGTTATGTTGCAGAAGAAACAGGGAGAAAAATCCTGTGTGATAAAGAAAATTGGATAAAGGAAGTTAAGAAAGATGGCGATTGTATTATGTATGTATAGCTGATGATATGTTGGAACTTTAAACAAAGGAGGGGAGGGACAGCACTGCCCTCCATCTAACAACCACTCCTTTCTCACCACCCAAGCACAACCCACTGTGACAACTCAGCCCGGCGGCCATCTTAGTGCACCCATGCCTTCACTTTCTACCCAGTCCAGTGCACTTTCTGCCGGCGGCCATCTTGGTACACCCAGTAAGCTTAAACAGCCTGTACCCAGCCCTCCCTGTTTTAGACCAAGATGGTTCATACCACACACCTGTCTTCCCCAATACGGGAGCATCACATTCCCAGGCTGGATATGTTAATGATGAAGAAGCATCTGAGTGGGAAGCCCGACAGCAGGCAGCAAGGCCACCCACTGATTTAACCCCCAATCCGGCTCCAGACTCTCAGTTCCGAGAGGATCTCAAACACATGCTGGCAACCGTAAAGAACAGTGCCTCTTGTCAGCCCCCGCCCCAACAACAGTCTCGGTTACCAGAAGGGGCACCAGTGATGTATGTCGCTTTTACTCTATCACAAGCAGCGGCCTTAGTGACAAGTCTGCCTGACCCAGAGAAGCAGCCAATTCCCTTCTACCACAGGATAGTGCAAATACAAGAAACTTACTCAGCTGCCTGGAGAGACTTGATCAGCCTATGCCAAATCAAAGCAGGATATGTCTTTTGGCCAGTCATGCAGATGGCCTTCAATGATGCCTGCCTGACAAGTGCCACTTCCTACACCTCAGGCGTGGAGTTCTGTGCACAACTCCACGACTGGGCAAAGGAGAAGTTGACGGATCAGAAGACCACAATCCAAGATATTACCCAAGATAAAGGGTAGTGTGTGAAGAAGTATCATGCTAGACTCATAAAGACACACACACACATGTTATCAACTGCTTTTGTTTCAGGGCTCAGAGAGGATATCAGAAAAGGCCTGATGGTGGCCCGCCCTGAATACCATTCAATGAAAATGTCTGATTTATTGTTGGTGGCCAGAGGTATAGAAAATCAAAAAGGTAAAAAACCAACGCCCCTCATGGTAACCCATGACGAAGATCCCACCTACACTAGTCCACCACCACTGCCCAATACCAGGGAAAGGATCACCTGTTACAACTGTGGGAAACGGGGTCACTTCAAAACAGAATGCAGAGCCCCAAGATGTCCCAGACGAAAAACCTACCACTTTCCTCATTGACAGGGGTGCAGCCAAAAGTGTGTTGAGAGCGGTGAACCTGCCTAATAATTCTTTCCTTTCCACTTCCTGATTTGCTTGCCAGATTTGTGGTGTCCTCTACATGTCCCTTGAATCTACTAGGAGCTGATGTGTTGTCCAGACTACAGGCCTCAATCAGGACACGCCTGAAGGGGGGTGAAGTTACATACTCCCCTATCTTTAGAAGACTCATCTGCTTTGTGTTCTCTGCCTCTCCTGATGACACTTAATGAAGAAAAAAACTTCAAGTTCAATACTGCAGGAAGTACTTGACAGAATCCCTGCGTGCCTATGGTCCACAGGACCGGGAGACAACGGTAACTTAAAGGTGCCACCAGTTTCAGTCAAGCTAAAAGAGGGCGCTTCATTGCCCCGGAAACCACAATAACCCCAAGAAGAGAATCCTAAAAAGAGAACCAGGTACCTACTGTGGATGCCTTTGACTGCAAAATACCTCACAGAGGTGGACCTTACAAACGTTTTCTTCAGTGTCCACCCTCACCCCTTCTGCTGGTACCTTTTCGCATTCATCCACGGAAAGAAACGGCAACATACCTAAACAGTTGTGCCACAAGGGGCACAGAACTTTCCAAGCCAGTTTGCAAAAGCTATGGCTATCATCCTTGACACATGACAAAAGGAACACCCGGAAGTGATTCTCTTCCAACATGTTGATGACCTTCTCTTTTGTGCAGCTGACTTACCCCCTCTTGAAGTCACCTCAGAAAGCCTGTTGTGCTATCTTGCCAACCAGGGCTGCAGAGCCTCAAAGCCCAAATTGCAGTGGTGTTCAACACCTGTCATTTTCCTTGGACTAATTTCCTAGTGCAGAGCATGGATTCCAGAAGCCTTCCTACTGATGCTCTGCAAACAGACCCTTCCAGATGTCTCCTGAAGAAATATCTAAAGTTTGAAACCCTTGAGTGCGCCACCCCCGGCGCTAGGGCTCCCAGCCTACGACAAAACGCTCAAGCTCTTTGTATCCGAACGTCTGGGACATGCTGCAGGTGTACTCACCCAATCACACGGCATCAGCCTACGCCCCATAGGATATTATTCCTGTCGGCTGGATGCGGTAGCAAGAGGAGGCCTATTGTGTCTGCGAGCTGGATTTGCTACACAAGACTTGCTTGACAAAACTGTGAACTTGGTCCTCGGACACTGCCTCGTTCTGCTTGTTCCCCATGACGTTGTTGCCATATTCAACCAAGATCCAGCCGAAACACTTGTCCACTACCAGACACTTGAGACTCCTGTGTTCCCTCCTACTGGACAGCATTACTCTATTAAGTTGTCAAACACTGAACCCTACCACCCTTCTTCCACTTCTCGAGGGGGGAAAGGAGGAGGAGGAGTAGAGTCTTGACTTGTTACCCCCGTGACCGCACAGGACACGCGGTCACCACTGAAAACACTGTTCTACAAGCTGAAGCCTTAACACCGGTGATGTCTACACAGGAGGCAGAGCTATAAGCACTTACTACAGCACGTAAATGGGCAGAGGGAAAAAGAGCCAACATTCATGGACTCAAGATATGCTTTCAGCATTGCCCATGATTATGGTGTTATCTAGGACAGAGGATTCCTGATGGCTGCAGGAACACCTGTGAAAACTTGATTGATGCCTTGCTTCTCCCAACCCAAGTGACTATTCTGAGTAAAAGCACACGACAAAATGAACTCAAAAGAAGCTTAAGGCAATCATCGAGCCAATACAGCTGCCAAACAGACAGCTGGTGGTCCGCGGGAAGTGGACAGCAGGGTGGTAGAAGAAGACCACCCCGTGCTTACCTTACAGACTTTCCCAGTGGACAGAGTTTATCTAAAAGAACTACAGGAAACAGCAAGTCCGGATAAGAAGGAAAGCTGGAAACGGAGAGGAACAACTCTCAGAAATGGACTATTCGAGTGCAACAAGAAGCCTTGTCTACCCAGGAGTATGTACCCAGCCGTGGTGCAATGGGCACATGGAGCTGCCCACTTGACAAAGACTTTTATGAACTCTCTTATCAACAAGTGTTGCACCAAGAGTTACTCCACTGACCGACAGCTTCTGCAGATCATGCATTATCTGCACCAAATGTAACCCAGAATGCACAGAAGAAGCACCTGGCAAAAGCCCTATACCCCATTCCAGAGGATGCAAATTGATCATTCTCAAGTGCCAAGAAGTGGCAGATTCGAATACGCCCTAGTGGAAGTGGTCATGACTGCCAGGACCACAGCTAAGAAATTACTGAGTGAGATAGTATGTAGATTTGGGGTCCCAGAGGTGATATTGAGAGATCAGGGACCAGCCCTAACAACAACCCTTACTAAAGAGATTTGGGCAGCACTGAGGGTTCAGTTGGCACTACACATCCCATACCACCCTCAAAGTAGCGGGAAGGTAGAAAGGATGAATGGGACACTAAAAACAGGATGTTAAAGATGGCCCAATAGACTAACATCAGTTGGCCCATTGCCCTGTTCAGTGTCAGACACACCCCCAGGGGAAACATGCCCTATCCCCTTATGAAATTTTGTTTGGTTCAGCTCCCAGACTTGGTTGTTACTTTCCACAACAGTTACAGTTACAGTCTGATGTGTTGACTAATTATGTAACCACATTATCACGAGAATTAACCTGAATGCATGTCCAGGTGTTTTCTTCCATTCCAGATCCTGAATTAGATGCAGGACCACACCAACTACTGTCTGGAGATCCTTGAGCCAAGTTATGATGGTCCATTCCAAGTTTTGGTGACCACAGCCCCCTCAGTCAAGTTGGCCAGGAAGAACACCTGAATGCACGCTTATCACTACAGGAGAGCGTGTTTTCGGGTGCTGCATATCCTTTTTCTGTTTGATCTAGGGGGGAGGGGCCCAGGAGGTGGCCATCACAAAAATGATAACATAATTACGTTTTGGTGTAACTCTTCAGGTACACATGTGACCACCTTTACCTTAGATTACTGTGACATAGTACCTTGTCCGTTTGACCCTTCATGGTGATGCCATTGGTACAGTGATATCCCTGACGGTAAGGACATATATGTATGCCACACAGACAGTTACTGGGGACAGAGTTGTGGTTTCTGTGGGGGCCAGTGGGTTGGAACACAGGGCCAGAATGGGCGACCACAGAGTGCATTAGACAAAAAAGATGAAAATAGAAAGCTCCCATATCCTAACCAAAGATATCCCTGATACATACACTGACCCAGCACACAGTCAGAGGAGGAAGCGAGCAGCTCTCTCCGGAAGCTTTGATCCTCATGTATACATACATGTCATAGGGGTTACAAGGGGGGTCCCTGATGAGTTTAAAGGCAGGGATCAGGTAAAAGCTGGTTTTGAGTCTTTGATCCCCATAACAACTGTCAGCAAGAATGTAGATTGAATTAACTACATGTCATGGTTATGCAATAGAGTTTGTCGATCAGCTTACCTGTCTCCATGTGTTCATCTCTAGAGACCAGCTGACCCTCACCTGACTGCTTTTGTAACCTCCCCTCTAAGCATGGCCCCACCCCAGGCCCTATCAGGGAACCCTATATTAACCTGTGCACTGCAAGCCAGCAGTGCTGATCAACCACTGTGTGTTAGCCTATGTGTGTACTTGCTATGTTTCCTACATCTGATTTCTGTTACCGACTTTGTCCTGTTCCCGGCCATCCCTGTTTGCCTGTGACCCTGATGTTCCAGCCAGCTCCCTCCTTCCTCTGCTCCTGTAGTCTACCGTGAGCGTGAGCTGTGAGACCCTGGGGGCCGCGACCTGGAGCCAGACTGCAGCGCAGTCCATCCTCACCACTAGAGGCTCTGGTGAACACCTGCTGGCTCTTAGACTCCGCGCCCTGGGGAATCTATGCTCTAGCTCCCAGTGGGATCTGTGTCAGTGATCCAGTAGACCTGCTTCCTGAACCTCCCAAGGTACAATCCGCAGCAGTCACCCGTAGGGTCCACTACCTTGCAGTGCACTCCTGATCCCAACGGTGTGCATCTGTCACCCAGCCTCTAGGTGACCTGACACTATACATATTATAACCAACAGAGATTTGTAAATTACTCTAAAGATGCCCTCCAGGGAATTTCTGATCAGTTAGCCCCCACTTCCTACATGACATTCCAGGACCGGATGGCCTTAGACATGGTGTTATCTGGGAAAGGAGGTGTTTTGTAAAATCATAGGAAAAAACGGGAACCTGTTGTACATACATTCCTGATAATATTGGCCCAAATGGTAAGGTTACTTTAGCTATAAAGAAATTAGAAGATCTGTCACTAGAGTTGAAGAAGAACTCAGGTATCACAGACCCATGGGATCAATATTTTAGCTGGATGAGTGGGTGGCAGAAGGTGTTCGCCCAGATACGGGTAACGGTATTAATAATCCTGGTCCTTTTAGCCCTGATTATATGCTGTATTCTACCTTTTGTAAAAAAGTTAATGAGCAAGGCTGTAGATAATAGCACACCTACATTTCTCCACCAAGAAGAAGAGGACCTCCTTATGATGGAAGATGACAAACCCTTCACTCCTCTACAGTCACTCCCTGTCCATAATCTCACAATCCTATAGGGTTATAGGGATAGATAGCGCCTGACTGCACCTCTCCAGCTGTATCGAGGAGGGAAGTGAACAGTTGCTGCCCAATTCTATATACAGCCTAAAAGAGTTGCTGAGGAGAAGGGCCAGGCTAAAAAGTAGGACCTTTAGTATTAGGGACAGAAAAGAGAAAATAGTCATTTTAGGGGGGATTGTGAAGGAATGTGATGTAGATAATAATAATAGTAATCTGAAAATGTCTATTTTCTTATGTGCATACATATTTTTCTCCTTACTCATTATATAAGTATACAGATTTGCTCTGTTCCTATATTTTCTCAAAATGGCGTGTACCCCCTACCTCCCACACACAGAAGAACGCGGAACTGGAGATAAGAACAAAGAGAGCCAAACCTCGTTATGAAAATTCTCCATCTTCTTTTCTATCTTAACCAATGAGATGTACCTATTAGACTGACATAGCAATGACGTATTTGTGTGTATAAAACATTAACACCGCCTTGAATAAATTAGAAGTGTAACAGTAACGAAACTGAGCGTGTCTCAGTGTGTTTACTTTTATATGCATGCATATCAACACTTTTCAAATTAGAGACAGCAGCAGATAACCTTGAGCTCGATTGGAGCTCTTAATCATTTCCTTAACAATAAAAAAATGGACAGTAACAAATGTTTTGGCTACATGGGAACTACTGTTCTGCAGAGCATCCTATAACTATATATTTTCAGAATCTCACAGATGGGCCCCAACATCCCTCAAATTACAGAAATTAAAAGAAAATATCCACTATATAATGTATGGGATTTTGATGGCGCCCTAGTATATATACAGTATACACCACAATTAAAATGTCATCAATTTATTTAAATTCCACTACTTAGTCCCTCTAAGTCCAACCTACCGATGGCTGTCCTATGTGAGTTAACAGAGTGGCAAAAATACTTTTTATCCTGAGTGTTTTTTATCACAGAGGAAGTGGGATGTTTGGGACCCACTAAACGCAATGTGCATTCACCATCCCCATGGTATCACCTCTTAAAATCCTGCAAACCATCTGGCTTGAAAACAACAAAAAATATAAGCATCCTATCAAAGGATGGAAAGGCCAATGGTGTACTTTGAAACAAACATTTTTTTTTTACTGTGCAGTGTATTATTCATTTACAAATTAAATTTCTATGACCAGAATGCTACGTATTTTAATAATGTTTTATTTTTTTGGAGAAATTTAATGAATTCATGAAATTGTATTGGTGGTGTATACTGTACACATACTAAGGCACCTTCAAAGTCTCATGTACGGTGGAAATTTCTTTTACTTTATGCTCTGCAGGGTATATTATAATTACACTGAAGCCATCACAATTAAATGATAAAATGAACAAAGAAAACATAGGTTCTAAAACTACAGAAATCAGAGCAGGCTGGATACCTCATTGTAAAAGGGAGTATTGCTCCCTGACTTTTAACTCTTGAAAAAAAAAATTTTTGAACAGAATAGGACACAATTGGAAGACAAAAGAAACCAGAGGGCCCCTTTAAATGATCTTTGCTGCCTTAATTAAGTGCTGAATGGTGGGTTCTCTTTTTTTAAACAAGTTTTTTTATGCAGACTCCAAAAGATGACTGATCAATGTTCTACTCACCAGGAAGTATAGGTATTTTTTTTATTTTCTCCATTCATTTTCCTAATATGAATCTCGAAAGTCCTGTGCCTGAAAATAATCCTGCTCAAGGCTTGCTGTTTGTATACAGCATCAATATCTCAAAATTCTACAATTCTACTTGATCTTTTTTAATATTAAAGAGAAAAAACAAGTGCTGTTTCATTTTATTTTTTTTCAAGGCCTTTTGCACAGGGACATTTTTAGCTGTTTATAAAGGTAGAAACTCACCATAAAAGTTGCACTTAGCCATGGAGATACAGTATAGCTTTTATAGTAGATATGCCGAACTACCTTACCTCACTTTATAGCTAGTGAGTAAACAAATAATCAGTCCTACACAGTGAGGCTTATGACTGAATTTGGCAGATTTCCAGTTAAGCAAAACTAAAGCTGATTGTGTATGATAGGAGGAAGGATACCGAAATAACCCTAGGCCATGGTACTGCATAAGGCAACATGACAACTTTGCATACTGTAGCTCCCAACTGTCTCTGATTTTGAGGGACTGTCCCTGATTTGGAACAAAGCCTCTCAGTCCCTCTTACCTCCTTATTGTCCCTCCTTTTGGCCTGATCTATATAGTTGTATATAAAATGTACTACTTATCTATCAAAAAGTGTTTCCCAGTGCTCTGATTTCTAAATTGTGACCTTTCTAAATTCCAAATGCCAATATAAAGGTATAGTAGTGGTAAAACAAACTTGTGTGGGTTTAACTAATCTTTTTTTTTTTTTTTTTCTTTTGTACAATTCTCCTTTAATCACTTGCTGACCAGCCGCCGCAGTTATACTGCGTCAGGTTGGCTCGGCTGCGCGAATCGCCGTAGGTGTACGTCAGGCCCGTAGACAGCAATCTGTGGGCAGGGGAGCAAGCGGGGGAGCCAATCAGTGGGCCTGGCAGGCTCGCCCGCGATCGTTCCTTGCAGAGACAGAACAGGGATCTGTAAAAGTAAACAAGGCAGATCTCCGTTCTGTCAGGGTATGACACATAGATCCTGTTTTTCTGCTATGCAGGAAGATGGATCTGTGTGTTGTCCCAGGCAGCCCACCACCCATACAGTTAGAAACACCTCCCAGGGAACACATTTAACCCTTTGATTGCCCCTGATGTTAACCCCTTCCCTGCCAGAGCCATTAGTACAATGTCAGTGCATATTTTAAGCACTGATCACTGTAATAATGTCACTGGTTCCCAAAAAAGAGTAAAAAATGTTAGTTAAGTGTCCGATCTGTCCACCACAATATAACTAAAAATCGCAGATCACCGCCATTACTAGTAAAAAAAAAAAAAAAAAAAATATTAAAAATGCCATAAATCTATCCCCTGTTTTGTAGACGCTATAACTTTTGTTCAAACCAATCAATATACGCTTATTGGGGTTTTTTTTACCAAAAACTATGTAGCAGAATACATATTGGCCTAAATCAGGGGTCTCCAAACTATGGCCCACCAGTTGTTCAGGAACTACATCATGCCTAGTCATATCTTTGAATGTCAGAGTTTTACAATGCCTCATGGGACGTGTAGTTCCGCAACAGCTGGAGATGGAGTTTTGAGATCTCTGGCCTAAATTGATGAAGAAATTTGATTTTTTTAAATATTTTTATTGGGTATGTTTTATAGCAGAAAGTAAAAAATATATTTTTTTTTTTCAAAATTGTTAGCCTTTTTTTGTTTATAATGAAAAAAATAAAAACCACAGAGGTGATCAAAAACACCAAATCTATTTATGGAGAAAAAAGGAAAAAAGGACATAAATTTTATTTGGGTACAGTGTCGCACGACATCACAATTGTCAGTTAAAGTAATGCAGTGCCGTATCGCAAAAAGTGGCCTGGTCAGGAAATGGGTAAATCCTTCCGGGGCTGAAGTGGTTAAAGGTGTGTGTAGCAGGGGGTGCATCCTATACTTCCATATGTTTGCTAATAGGTGTCCCTCTTTCCCATCTCAGAAAGTTGGAAGGTATGCCTATATCCAACCCACAGTTCCGGTTTATAGTACTGTCACCAATAGGGATGAGCAAGCCAAGCAAATTTTGCTGAAAGTTTGCTGCGCTAAGGGCCCATTCACACTAGGAGCTGCATGTGAATCATATGCAGTTCTGTGCAGTGCAATGTCAGCCCTATTCATTTTGAATGGGCTGAAATCACACAGCACCTCATCAAATGTATTACGTGCACTACTTTTTGATATGCATGGCAACCGCATTGCATGGAATTTTTGTACCATGCAATCTGGTGCTGGGTGCTGTGGGCAGATGAACTGCTTTGGCTGCAGTCTAGTGTGAACAGACCCTAAGCTGGAAATCTGCGAATCCCAAACTGTCCCATACCTGAGAGAAGACTGAAATGACAAGGTCGGCCTCTCTTGTATCTCCAGCCCAGGCCCCACTGGGAGTGAAACAGAGGGCGGCGAGGGACAGAAGGAACACAAGTGCCTTCAGATGTAGATCTGGGAACTTGCAGCAGGAGATGTGGTTCCAAGGCAGCAGGAGAATCATCAGATCAGGAACAGTAGCCATGCACAATAGTTTAGCTGAGGTTAAGGAAGCACTCCACTTGCGCTGTGGGGCCAGGACACATGGCTGGTCAGAGCTCTTAGCAGGCTTGCAGCAGGAACATTCAGCGGGGTGCAGAACTGCAGCAGCAGACAGCTAGGCAGACACTTAAATGGGGCGGTAAGCCAGGATCAGAGATAGAAGCTTGGACATAGGATTAGCCAGGGTCATCAACAGGCGGGCAATGAGGTACCAAAGCAGGAGCAGAGCCACAGTCAGGAATGAGCCGGGTCAGAAACTAGTGACAAGACAGAAGCAGTATCCGAGATCAGGTCGGGAGTAAGCCGGGTCAGCAACCAAGGAAACACACTGGAGGTACATATGACATAGGAAACAGCTGAAGACCAGTCAGCATACAGCACAGGCCGAAGCATCCTTAAATAGTCCTCCTGGCGCCAACATACATCATGCGCGCCCATTCGCATGCACACATTTCTGCGCGCATGCACATTCCTGATAGCCGTTCTGCAGAGATTCATGTGCATATCTATTAGCGAAATGTCTTCATGCATGCACATTTCTATTAGCCAAATGCCTGGTTGGTATTCTCTGACACAAACTAGCACCCAAATCAAGAAAAATTGTTGACATGCTGCTCATTGGGGAACCATTTAATGTAGCCTAAAGGGTAACATTAATAATACACAAATAAAAGGTCCAAAAGGTCAATAATATATACAAATTCTTCTTCCACCCGCATGTATAAAGCCACCAAAAAAAAAAAAATTGCAAATAACAACGGTACATCTTCTTCTACACATTGGTACGTCTACCCCAACGCAGGTGGTCAGACACTATAGCTAGCTACCGTGTTCTTCACCTATAGCAGCCCCTTTTCCCATAAGGCAAGCAGGCCTACCGGTACTCAGTTGCCTCCAGGACTTATACACAATGCTATAGTGCCTGGCCACCATGCCAGGGTAGGTGCGATCTGAGCAAAGCAAACAGGCCGATAGCATGGTTCTATGATAGTCTAGGTAAAAGGCAGGCTGAGTTCAGGGAATAGGCCAAAATCCAGTACAAAGTCATACACAGGGAAATCCAATCTAGCAGAGCAGTGCAGACAGACAGTAAGCTTGATCAGGAACAACACACGTATCATACTCTATCACGAGCATCCAAATGAGGGTTCAGCTGGCTTATAACAGACTTGGTTTCCACCCAGAGACTGATCACATTAATCAGCCTGCGGATGGACAGACAGACAAGGAGAGTGCCATAGCCAAAACCCTGCATACTGGAATGAGGAACAGGAGCACTAAATGCTCCTGACACGAACACCTTATATGAAGGTCAAACAGCACTTGTGTTTGTAATCATCAAGGGAACTCAGTGGTATCTCCTCTGCAGTTGCCCACTTTAATCCAGTCTGCTTTCCACCAGCTTCAGTCTAAAGGCATATGTAACACTCCACTCATGATCAATCATCCCCAGGAGAGATCAAAAAAGTATAATTTCAATTGTTCAGATTATTACAACTTTTATTATCACCTTTATGACAAACAAGTGTTAATGCCTGAACCAGTTTTTGCAACTTTGGTACGTGTTAGTAAAACTGCAACTACTTTGTGTATCCAGGTAAATGATATATATTTTTTTTTTCACAAAAAATTATGCCTTAACCACTTGTCTACCAGGGCAATTTTTACATTTTTTGCACACATGTTATAATCAGCTTTTTTTTGCTAGAAAATTACTTTTAACACCCCAAATAGTATACTGTATATTTCTTGAAAGCAGAGGCCCTGTACAATAAAATGGCAGCAGTTGCGCAACTTTTTATCAAATACATATTTTTTTAGAAGCAACAAACTAAAACAATTTTTGGTATACACATATACAGTGCAGTACACATTTTTGATAGGATAAAAAAGAATTTGTGTCAAGTAAATAGATAGCAAACATGTCAAACCTTACATTTATGTGTCTGTGAAATGGTGAAAAACATTTTTCACATGCACATGCTAGAAAATTACTTAGAACCACCAAACAATATACAGTATATTTTCTAAAAGCAAAGCCCCTGGAGAATAAAATGGTTGCAGTTTTTATGTCACAAGATATTTGTGCAGCAGTTTATCAAATGCAAATGTTTAGGAAAAAATACACTTTAATGAATTTTTGTGCACAATATAATACCAAATTTGATAAAATGTAAACAACGATGTTACACTGAGTAAATTGAAACCTAACATGTCACGCTGTAAAATTGTGTACGCATGTGAAACTGCGACACACTACAGTATATAAAAATCTCCAAAGACGACATTTTATAAGCCTTTACAGGGTACCAGTTTAGAGTTACACAGGAGGTCTGGTTCTAGAATTATTGCTCTCATTCTGACATTTGCAGCAATACCTCACGTGCGTTGCGATGACCATTTACGCATGTGTGTGGGAACAACATGCATGTTCGCCTTTGCATGTGAGCATAAAAGGACGGGGGCACTTTACATTTTATTTTATTGTTATATTTAAAAAAATGTTGACACTGTACTTTTAAATTTTCTGTGATTGAACTTTATTGCCTTCACAAGGGATGAATATCCACTATGATTGCATGGACTGGGACAGGTCCTCTTTATGGGGAGATCTGGGGTCTATTAGACCCCAGATCTCTTCTGTGCCCTTCAAAGAAGCCATTCAAACTGAGATCAGTTTGATCAGCCTGTATCAGCTTGTAAACTAGCAAACCGAAATCAGAAGTGATACAATCCTTGTTGGTGATTTCTGACATCACAGCAGAAGGGAAGGAACTTCCTTTCCTTCTACTTTTCACAGTGCATCCGACGTGAATAATCGCATCAGTCCCAGGCTTTCCTATGGGACGGGAGAGCACGGGGGGAAGGTGGCGGAAGAAGGGTATACCCAGAGGCATAACTTGAAGCTTATGGGCCCCGATGCAAAAGTTGACCTGGGCCCCCCCCCACTACCACCCACCACTTCCACCGTGTGTTCAGATACACCCACCGCACGCCAAGATACTCAAGTGGCTTAAGAGTTTAGAGTTCCCAGAGTTCCTCATTACATTAGCGGAGAGGGATCACCCCTGAAGAATCAGAGGACAGGGATCACTGCTAGAGAATCAGAGGACAGGGACCCCTGGCAGGTCATTTGGCAGAGCTCCTTTCTCATTCCAGCACTGTAAACAGTCCCCCCCCCCCCCCACAATACACAGGGCTGGAATCACATTCCTTTACACACAGTCTATCAGCCTTCACAGGGTGTATCTGTCTTTTAGTTGCCGATTGACCTGTGAAATCCCCTGGTCGAAACGGCAGTGTAGTTGCAGTAGGCAAATACACCCTATGCAGATCATGACTGACTGGCTGTGTTGTAAAGGAATGTGATTTCAGCCCTGCGGAGGAGGAGCAGTATAGTGTGCTGTACTTGGAAAGAAGCTCAGCAGCGGGCATAGCATCCAGGGTGGAGGGGGGTGGTCAGGGGGTGAAACTTAGATCTGGGGGAGCAAAAGGATGCTTTATTCATTTTTTTTTTTTTTTTATTATTATCTTTTTTTTTCACTTTTTATTTTTTTTTGTCTTCATTTAACTTTTTTGCTATCACAAGGGAGCTAATACACTCCCTATGTCTTAGCTAGGGATGGGCCCCCCATGCGAACAGGCAAAAAATTTGTTCGAACGAGCGAACACCGTCAAAGTCCATGGGACACGAACATGAAAAATCAAAAGTGCTAATTTTAAAGGCTTATATGCATGGTATTGTCTTAAAATGTGCTTGGAGACCTGGCCCCTGCCCCAGGGGACATGTATCAATGCAAAAAAAAGTTTTAAAAATGGTGGGGTCACCCGTTTACATAAACGGATGACCCCGCCCCCCTCTGACAACACGGGGAAAGCCATAGGGAAGTCCCCGTGCATCAGAGGGGGCGGGGTCACCGGGTGGCCCCGCCCTCCGATATATATGAGCTGTCACCTGAACAGAAGCGTCACACAGCGGGAGACTCCCATTGAGGTGGATCGGAGAATAAAGCGGAGAAGAAGAAGCCAGAAGAAGATGCAGGATGAGAAGACCGGAGGAAGAAGCAGAGGAAGATAGAGGAATAAGTGGGGGAAGAACAAGATGAAGGAAGAAGAAGAACACCGAAGGAAGACCAGAAAGAAGATGTTAGAAGAAGTGGGGAAAGAAGAAGATATTAATAAAGGAATTGTCAAAAAACATCTATTGTCTTTTTTTAACATTTTTGACACTTTTTTGTGAAATGGTAGGGGTACATTTGTACCCCATTACCAATTCACATGGGGAGGCTGGGATCTGGGGGTCCCCTTGTTATAGGTATATATAGGTTATAGGTGTATAACATGAAACGTCAGAATTGACACGGTTATGAAGTGGTTAAGTGATAAATGATAAAGGCTATCTCATGTTTGTTTTTTTTTTATTATTATTATTATTATCAAAGGAAAACTGACCCAAAAGATTGTTAAAAATGTGGCTGTATATTTCTTGCCATTACTATGACCCACCAACAAAAATCCTCAAATAAATTCTCCTACTGATGTGACCTTTGACCCTGAAACTGACCCAGATACTAGCTTAGAGCCAGCCCTATTTATTTTTTTATTTTATTTTTTACACACACAGACCCTTTTTTTTGTTTACAATCTTCTCCTCTGTCTAGGAGAAAAATATACAATGTATCGTTTTCTCCATACAAAGATGAAATAGAGCACATGGGTGGGTTCTACCGAGTAATCACTGTGATAGCCAATCACAGGCTATCACAATGATCACATAATTGGGACCTAGTCCTCCTCCCTCCTGATCATTAGTAGAAGACCCGAAGCTGTCGCTGACAGCTCAATCCCTGTTCTAGGGTTGTGCTGAGGAGCGTGCCTCCAGCACAAATGCAGGATCCAGTATATGTGGCACATTGGAAGAAGGCCCACCGTCATGATGCCACATATATGTATGGGACCGGCAAAGACAGGTATAACATCACCTCTTCAATTAGAATTCTCCAGCTCAGGTATAGCTCCCACTACATTACACCAGCATCTGGTATCACTCCTGCCTCTGCCTGGGGCATCCCTGGGCAGTTTGTTGACATTTACCAGCCAGCAAAGGAGCTGTCATTTTTTATGGAAATATCAGCCGAAAATGATAGTCCTGGTGCTGCTTGTCATGTCAGTGGTTATTGACACATAGCAAAGCCATAACCAGGATTACTGATTTTGCTCTGACTATACTTAAAGTGTTACTAAACCCAGGACCCTGCATTCACTATATCTGGTCTCCCATAGTACACAAAACATGGAAATGCAATTACTTTAGTAAATATAAACTGCTAATTACCCTTTCTCATCAGCAGTATATAGCAGTCTTATGACTTCTATCAGTGTCCGGCCGAACACTGGTTTAGACTTAGAGAAGTTTTCATTCTCCTCTGACTGTCCTATGAGGCTGCATGACCCCTGACCCTCTGTCTGGTTCTGTGCTAATCACATGCACCCTCCTTAAAAAAAAAAAAAACACTCTAGTAATACACGCTAAACTGAGCATGTGCAGAGTGCCTTCAAGGGCTAAAAAAGGGGAGGATCAGAGAAGACAGGATCAAACAGCCTTTTTACACAAGGCACAGGATTAACCCCTTAGGTTCCACAGTGAGTATAACAAGCATGCTTTACTGCATATACAGACTGATTTTACTGTTGTGGGTTTAGTAACACTTTAAGCCCTTCTTCCAGATATACAGTATCTCACAAAAGTAAGTACACTCCTCACATTTTTGTAAATATTTTATTCTATCTTTTCATGTGACAACACTGAAGAAATGACACTTTGCTACAATGTAAAGTATTGAGTGTACAGCTTGTATAACAGTGTAAATTTGCTGTCCCCTCAAAATAACTCAACACACCGCCATTAATGTCTAAACCGCTGGCAACAAAAGTGAGTACACCCCTAAGTGAAAATGTCCCCCTAAGTGAAAATGTCCCAATTGGGCCCAATTAGCCATTTTCCCTCCCTGATGTCATGTGACTCGTTAGTGTTACAAGGTCTCAGGTGTGAAGGTGTGTTAAATTTGGTCTCTTAAATGGTATCGCTCTCACTCTCTCATATTGGTCACTGTCGTTATCATGCTGGAATAATGCCCTGTGGCCCAGTCTCCGAGGAGAGGGGATCATGCTCTGCTTCAGTATGTCACAGTACATGTTGGCATTCATGGTTCCCTCAATGAACTGTAGCTCCCCAGTGCCGGCAGCACTCATGCATCCTCAGACCATAACACTCCCACCACCATGCTTGACTGTAGGCAAGACACACTTGTCTTTGTACTCCTCACCTGGTTGCCGCCACACACGATTGACACCATCTGAACCAAATAAGTTTATCTTGGTCTCATCAGACCACAGGACATGGTTCCAGTAATCCATGTCCTTAAGTCTGCTTGTCTTCAGCAAACTGTTTGCAGGCTTTCTTGGGCACCATTTTTTTTTTTCCATAAACATTTTTATTTTGTTAAATGATAACAAGGTATACAAAGAGAACAGCACAAAAAACAATAAAGTCACTACATCAATATCATGCTGCGTATGCAATCTCAGGATACATTTTGATAGAACAGTTGTATGTCGTGCATCTTGAGACGGCTCTTTAGGTGACAACCAGATAGAATAAGAGTTGGATGAAGGGATGGAGCTTGTAAAGGTTCTATTCGAATACTAGGCATTTAGCTCCAAAGGGACAGGGGAATAGATATCATAGAAGTATAGAGAAGGGGAAGGTGAGGGATAAGATAAGAAAAAAGATGGAGGAAAGGGGGGGGGGGAACAGAGGAGATCATAGAAGGGAAGAAATAAGGGAGAATTAAGTCAAGGGGGGGTGGCTGTTAGAGCTGTGGTAATGGGGGGAGGTGTTAAGGGGTATTGGTAAGTCGTTCCTGTGTGGCCCCATTCTCTTTCTTCCTCTATGGCCACCAAGTAGCCAACGAGGGTTGAATAGGCTCCTTATAGGACCTTTCTTATGGGACATATTGGCGATATTGATCTGATGAAAGTGATTCCAGCAAGCCCAAGTAAATGTAAACTTGTGCATTCTGTCTTGAGATATGTAGCCATTCCCTGATTGATGGCGCGTTTTTAGAGCACCAGTGGTTTGGTATGCAGAGTTTGGCTGCGTTTACCATATGCATGGCTAAGGATTTGTAATAATTTTTTTCCCTAGGGAAGTATGGTGAAGGAGAAACTGTGCTGGGGAGTAATCTAGGGTAAATATGGTGATATGGGTTATAAGTTTATGAACCTCTTTCCAGAAAGGTTGTATTTTGTCGCAATCCCACCAAATGTGGAGCATGGTGCCTTCTGATTTCTCGCATCTCCAACAAATTTTGGGAATGGAGGGAGAAAATTTATGAAGACGGGATGGTGTCCTATACCATCTGGTTATTACTTTGTAACAATTTTCTTGAATGGCAACATTCAATGAGCATTTGTGACAGTACTCATAACCGTTTTCCATTCCTCTCTGGATAGAGTGTTTGGAGGTCCCTGTTCCAAGCTGTGAGGAGTGCAGTGCGGTGTCAGTCCCCTCTGAAAGCAGTGTGTATAGGAGGGATGTCTTTGCGGTGTTTTACCATGGCAAAGGTCTTCAAAGGGCGTGAGTTTTCTCGTCCAATTGGTTCGCTGCGTATGGGTCGTGAGAAAGTGGTGTATTTGCCTAAAGGTCCATAAGGGGAAAGAGGCGGTTTTAGAGATGCTAGTTAGTTTCTCAATGGGGATAGGAGAACCACATGAGAAAAAGTGAAGTGATAGAATGTCTTTATATGGCCATTCCTGGCGAAGGAAGTGTTGAGATTCTCCCGGAGGGAAAGCGGGATTCCCTCTTAGAGTAGTCAGGGGTCCCGGTATGGGTGCAAACGATCTAGAATGTGAAGCTTTTTTGAAAGCCAGTAAGGAAAGATAGATAAGTGGGTGGGAAGAGATATCAGGCGGCCAATGTTTGTGGGGTAGCCAGGGGATCAGGTGTAAGGGATTGGGTGTAAAGGAGTTTTCAAGATGTAACCATTTCTTCTTAAGTGTGTGTATATTTTCCGGTCTGCTATTCTGGTAAGGTGGCATGCCAAATAATACTTGCGTAGGTCTGGCAGCCCAATACCCCCTTTGGTCTTGTGGAGTGTTAGATGGGAGTATTTGATGTGCGGTGGGGCGTTCTTCCATATGAAGGCAGAGCAAGCTTTCTGATAGTTTGAAAAAAATTTTGGGGGTAAGTAGATCGGTACTGATTGGACTAAGTATAGAATACGTGGGAGGAGATTGGTCTATAGCTTGCTACCTGGGCAGGGTCCTTACCTTCCTTAGGGATAACGGAAATATGTGAGGACAGCATTATCCCTGGAGAAATAAGGGGATCTGCTAGGGCATTAAAAGTAGAGAGGAGTTTGGGAGAAAGAATATCATTAAACACTTTATAATATTGGAGGGTAAATCCGTCTGGACCTGGGCTTTTACCGGGCTTCATTTGCTTAATAGCTACTTTGAGTTCCTCTCCGGTAGGAAGACTCTCCATCTCTTGGATCTGTTGGGGAGTAAGTGGTTTCGGGCTATATTTCGCTAAAAATTCTCTGATGTTGTTAGTGCACATTTCAGCGGGGGGCCTGGTTTGTTGGACTGGGGTGTAGGTTATAGAGTTTTGAGTAAAACTTCTCAAATTCTCCCGCAATATCTTCATTTTTGGCCAGAGGTGTTCCCCGAGCATCACAAATATGGTGAATTGTAGAGGAGAGCTTGGACTCTTGGACCAAGTGGGCAAGTAGGCATCCACATTTATTACCATGCTCATAGAAAATCCTCTGGCCGAGAATGTATCGCCGCCTTATGCGTTTGCCTAGTTCTGCCAGCAGTAAGGAACGTGTATGTACTAGATCCTGGAGGGTAGAGCGTGCTCGTGTCTATGAATTAGTTCAAGCGACTTGATAGTCTTAATTAAAGTATTTATCTTCATTTGGGATTCTTTTTTGGTTTTTGCTGCTAAGGCTAGGAATGTCGCCTCGGATCACACATTTATGTGCTTCCCAGAGTGAAATAGGGGAGATTTCCGGGGTGGTGAAGTATAATCGAATACGCTGGCGTATATAGTCAATAGTTGTTGAGTCCTTTAGTAGGGAAAGGTTTAGACGCCAGATTTTTGTTTTAGTGCAAATTTCAGGGAAGGATAGAGTGATTGTGATAGGATGGTGATCGGAGAGGAACATGGGTTCTATTGTGGATTGTTGTAGGTATGACAGATCTGGTTGAGAGAGGAAAAAGTAATCGATCTTGGAGTATTTCTGACGAGGGGCCGAGAAAAAAGTGTAATCTTTAACTGAAGGGGATAGGGTGTGCCAGGCGTCATGTAAGGTGAGTTTCTGGAGTTTGAGCTTAATCTGACGTAGGGCTCTATATGGTAAGTTAGAAGTGCCCGACGAGGAGTCCAGGACTGGGTTCAAGGGAATATTGAAATCCCCTCCGAGGAGTACCATTCCCTTCTGAAAAGACGAAAGGAGATCGCAAGTGTTTCTAAAAAAAGTGACATGATGCTCGTTTGGGCAGTATATGTTGGCTAGCGTTATTGGTTTTGCGGTATATGTGCCCTTGAGGAAGATGAATCTACCTCCAGGATCAATAAGAGAGTCGCAAAGTTGGAAGTCAACATGTTTGGATATTAGGATCGAAACCCCTTTAGTTTTGGAGTCCGGGTTTGTGGAGTGGAAGGCAGAGTGGTACATGTAGTTGGATAATTTGGGTATGGAATCCGAATGGAAATGTGTTTCTTGTAGGTAAATGAAATGGGCCTTGTGTTTCGTGAGAGATGACATAACTTGGGATCTTTTTTCCGGGAGATTAAGGCTTTTTGCATTCAGTGATATGCACTTCAGGGTCAGGTAAGATGAGGTGAGTGTATTATTTTGTATGGTGACGTACAAGTGTACTGTCTAAATGTAGGTCACTGGATCTCGGGAAAGCGGGAGATTTCCAATTTGAGAGGATGGGTAATTACTTAGGAACAGGGCCACACGAGAAGGAGGTGGTTGGTATTAGGGGCAGTGGGGGGGGGGGAGAGAAGGGAGGGCTATATAGGGATCTAGTGGAGGTAGTGGGGAAGAAAGATATGGATCAGAATAGGCGAAAGGGTAAGTAGTACAGTAGGGAGTAGTAAAGGAAGGACTAGAAGATGGAATGGAAAAATACCAGAGGTGAATGTAGGCAGGCTACTTCACCTATAGAGAAAAGCGCTAGGGGTGTCAGCAAAAGTCCAGGAGGACTGCTGTGTAGGGACAGATCGATGGATAAAGACCACAGGGTCTCTGCGACTCGGGGAGTGTGAGTAAAGGAGCCTATGAGATTATACAGAAGTATGTAGTGGGGAACCATCCAAACAAGATAGCATTTAAACAGGTATAAACCCAAATATAATACATATAAACATTAACAGAAGAACAGCCATCAAACAGTTCTATCTTATCAGCGTATGCCAGCTAAATGTCCATAAACTGGTAAGGCAGAAAATTCAGTACCTATCAACCAATCTAGTATGTATAATTGTAGCTCGTAAAGGTAAGTTAAGTAAGGGGTGATATACCAAGAGAAGAAAAAATGTGATAAAATAAGGTAAAATAAATGAGATAATATAAAAAAGGGAAGTTGATACGGGGAAAGTGGAGGTGGGAAGGGATAGGGGAGGGAGAGGGAGGGAGAGAGATGGTTAGGGGATATGGGAAGGACAGAAAAAAAGAAGCAAGCAATTTAGAGATATCTAAGGTAACCTATAGCCTGACTGGGTCAATGGATGCTCTATGCTCCAGTTGAGCAGGACTAACTTGCATTCTGCGAGGTTAGACAGAGGATCTAGGGTGACCTACAGCTATTCTGCGCAATTAGACGTGTTCAAGAAAGGGTGATATCTCAGGAGCCCGGGGTTTCTGGTTCTTGCAAGTATTG
This sequence comes from Aquarana catesbeiana, assembly GCF_042186555.1. Lineage (NCBI taxonomy): Eukaryota > Metazoa > Chordata > Amphibia > Anura > Ranidae > Aquarana > Aquarana catesbeiana. The sequence continues at coordinate 206,332,545 of NC_133325.1, read as the reverse complement.
GCATGCAGGTGAAAATAAAAGTAAGCACCGTAGAAGTAATGGCTTACTACATGCATAGACTATTAGCATGTCTGGGTTTGTGTTGTGAATTATAAGTTGATGGTTTGGAGCCTATCAAGTGATGCTAATAGGGCAGTGGGTGGTCGGGCTCCATGTAACATTTCCCCCCAGGCTCACGAGACAACCCACACCTCACATACCTATTGGAGACACAGAAATACATAAAGTACAATATTTGAAACTAATAATCTGATGGAGGTGTTCCTCGTGCAGAGGGCGTGAGCATTAAGGATACCTATTTGTTATAGTAATAATCTAAGCTGTATGTTCCTTGACGACATCTAAGAAATAATAACACATAGATATAGCTAGATTATCACTGAGTCGGCTGGTAGACTCCGTTGGTAATGTGGGAAAGGAATAGTTGACAGGATCCAGGGTAATTTCTTGTGGCAAATGTTCATTTTTGTGTTCGCTATAGGTTTGCCTGCGGTGGGGGGATGGCAACGACAAAGGATAGAATTTAAGGCAGTTGCAGTAGCTACATTAGTTGCAAGGGGTTGGGTCGGAGGTCTGGAGTAGAAGGTAGGTCACACTGACTCATTAGGGTAAGTGTAAGGAGGTTTGCTGTGGGCATTGTCTCTACTGATTTCCAGCCTCATCCTCGCTTTCCGTAACTGCATGCGAGTTTGGTGTAGGCCTATTGGAGCGTGAGAGAATGTGTCCGGCACAGTAGGATGCCCACGTTGTATATTTGTGAGAGCTTTAAGTCAAGTTACCTTTCAACGGCGTATCAGTTCCCGTATGTATGTTTTTTTGTAAGCCATTTTATTGTAGGAGATCTGGGAAAGTCATCCAGTCATGAGCAGTATGAAAAACTAAAGGAAAAGGGGAAACTGAGGGAGTGTAAAAGTGGGGCCAAAAACCTGGGGCTAACAGAAGGTTGAGGCACTTACTTAAGAGTCAATCCGTGGCTAAGTGAAGTATTGAAGTTTTAGGCTGCGGGTCGGTCTCTCTTCGTGGATGGTGATGAGGGGGATCCCGGGATGCACAGGTAAAGATCGTGATGAGCGGGCATTCGGAGATGGCTGGTCTGGTCTTTGCTTGCGTGATCTCTGATGTTGGGCTTTCGGAGATGGGTTGGTTGAGACCAGAAGCCATGGTTCCTGGGGGAAGTAGAAGGTGTACCACTCCGGAAGTTCAACTTGTGGAAGATCGAGTTGTTCACAAAACAATTGAATGGCTTCTGGCGTACGGAGTATTGCGGAGCGCCCTCTAGCTGAAGCAGAAAGTGCGAAAGGAAATTTCCAGCGATATTGTATGTTCCTTGCACGGAGCAGTTCCAACAGGGGGCACAGAGCTCTTCTGTTCTGTAGCGTGATCTGTGAAAGATCTTGGAAGAGTTTGATCTCCGCTCAGTTGTGGAGGATGCGTCTTCTCTCTCCAGCTTTACTGAGAATTCAGTGGGAAATTAACAATGCAGCATATCATGTCCCTGGGAGGTTCATTGTCTCGAGGTGGAGGGCGTAAAGCACGATGTGCCCTTTCCATCTTGATAGGTGAATCCATAGGGTGGTCAATCAGATTATTAAAGATTGCACATATGGTCTGTTGTAGTTGTCCCGGGTCTCCACTTTCAGGGACTCCCCTCACCCTGATGCTGTGCCTTTGACCTCGATTATCAAGGTCCTCAATGTGTCTGTGAAGGTCAAGTCGGTGGGGAAGCTGGGAGTCATTAGTGATCTGTACTTGTCTGATGGCTGCAGCATGTGTCTGGGTCGTCCTTTCCTTGGGCACCATTTTTAGAAGAGGCTTCCTTCTGGGATGACAGCCATGCAGACCAATTTGATGCAGTGTGCAGTGTATGGTCTGAGCACTGACCCCCCCCCCCCACCTCTTCAACCTCTGCAGCAATGCTGGCAGCACACATACGTCTATTTCCCAAAGACAACCTCTGGATATGACGCTGAGCACGTGCACTCAACTTCTTGGTCAACCATGGTGAGGCCTGCTCTGAGTAGAACCAGGCCTGTTAAACCACTGTATGGTCTTGGCAACCATGCTAAAACTCAGTTTCAGGGTTTTGGCAATCTTCTTATAGCCTAGGCCATCTTTATGTAGAGCAACAATTCTTTTTTTCAGATCCTCAGAGAGTTCGTTGCCATGAGGTGCCATGTTGAACTTCCAGTGACCAGTATGAGAGAGTGAGAGCGATAACACCAAATTTAACACACCTGCTCCCCATTCACACCTGAGACCTTGTAACACTAACAAGTCACATGACACCGGGGAGGGAAAATGGCTAATTGGGCCCAATTTGGACATTTTCACTTAGGGGGACATTTTCACTTAGGGGTGTACTCACTTTTGTTGCCAGTGGTTTAGACATTAATGGTTGTGTGTTGAGTTAGTTTGAGGGGACAGCAAATTTATACTGTTATACAAGCTGTACACTCACTACTTTACATTGTAGCAAAGAGCCATTTCTTCAGTGTTGTCACATGAAAAGATAGAAGAAAATATTTACAAAATTGTGAGCGGTGTCCTCACTTTTGTGACAAACTGTATGTGAGTTGCCCACAATCCATCGTCATATAAATATTTTAATTCCTGAGAAGAAGCTTTATACATATATTCATACAAAAATGTATAAGAGCCTGCTTTAAAGATGGGGACTTTCCACATGAGCTCTGATTGCAATGTCTTTTTTTTAATGACTTTCAGACTTTTATGTCCCGCTCTTGCTCATTTTTTAAAGGAATTGTAAAGTACAAAGTGAATGTTTGCATTTTAATTTAGGAGACCTTTTTTCTTCTTTTAACAACTCATTGTGATGCAATCAGGAAAAAATAATCTGTTTGTGGAAATTGTTAGCATAACAATCTGACAAAGGAGCTGTGCATGCTCCAAAACGCGATACCGCCCACCACCTTCACCTGATGTCACATCGGACGCGTGCGTTCCAGCTTGGTTCCAGAACCCGGGCCGCCTCATTGCATCTTCCCCTCCTCGCCAATCCATGTCACCAGGGACTCTCACAGCTGCAGGACGGCTCTCTCCCTCCCCCAGACAGATGAGGATTACAGCGATCCGCATGAGGACAAATCATTATATGCCTATGACCCCTACTATCTTGTAAGTGTTTTTAATTCCATTGTGCCTGTAATAAATCTTTTAACCACTGCACTTAGAGGCGCCTTTCTCTTTCCTTTATAACAATAAAGGGTTGTTTTTTTTTAAGTAACAAACATATCATACTTGCCTCCACTGTGCAGCTCATTTTGCACAGAGTCGCCCTGAACATCCTCTTCTGGGGTCCCCCGGAGCTCTCGCAGCTCCTCCCCGCATCAGATAACCCCCTAGGAGAAGCGATCTCCCAAGGGGATTACCTTGCGGGTGCGCTCCCGAGTCCAGCATTCAGCATCCATAGCCGCCCAATGTGTGACTCGGCTCCGCCCCCCGGCGCCCTAGTCATTGGATTTGATTGACAGCAGTGGGAGCCAATGGCTGCACTGCTATCAAACTATCCAATCAAGAGCCGAGATTCCCGGGCAGAGAGACAGCGCGTCCCCACCGCGTTTGGTTTCAGGGCTCAGGTAAGTAAAATGGGGGGGCTGGGGCCTGGGGGCTGGTAGCAGGGGCGGATCCAGAGTCTAGTCTCGGGAGGGACACTGCCAGAAAATAATTATAATAATAATTATAATATAAAATAACAATTTATCTGGGAAATGGCTGGTGTTGGTTCAATCATCCCGGCACCATGGTTGTTATGGTGTCAGGATGATTGAAGCTCATTATTTTATTATTACATTGTTATATAAAATGAAATAGTTCAACTCACCATAATGCAGAATCAGTAGGAGCCCTGAGCGTGTCACTTGCCACGTCACCTGCCACATGTTGCGGATTGTCACTTACCACGTCACCTGCCACATGTTGCGGATTGTCACTTGCCACGTCACTTGCCACAGGTTGCTGATTGTCACTTGCCACGTCACCTGCCACACGTTGCTGGTTGTTACTTGCCATGTCACCTGCCACAAGTTGTGGACTGTCACTTGCTGCTAAGGTGGGAATTGTCTTTTGCTGTGTCCCAGAGTCAGGCAGCAGAGAGATGATGTAATCTCTCTGCTGCCCGCAGCTGCCTGCTCAGTGAGGGTGGGCAGTGAGAGATGACGTCGGTTTCCACATCAAAATCTGTTTCCCCTGGCTCTCGGCTGATATTGGAACTCCGCCCCTCCAGCCCCCTGCACCGCTGCTCCTCCTACTCTCCCCCAAATGCATGGGGGCATTAGAAGGATGATTAGCATCCGGGGGAGAGTAGGAAGAGCAGAGGGCTGGAGGGGCAGAGTTCCGATCTCAGCCGAGAGCCAGTGGAAGCAGATTTTGATGTGGAAAACATACTCGGCACAACACTGGGCCGCCCGCCCTCTCACCCGCCCGCTCTCCCGTATCTAATTTCTCCGGGGGGGCAATTGCCACGTTGCACCCCCCCGGATCTGCCCCTGGCTGGGGGGCCGGTCACTGCCAGGTGTTTTTTCAACTTAATGCATAGGATGCATTAAGGTGAAAAAACACAAAGGTTTACAACCCCTTTAAGATAACATCAAGTCTAATTTGGGTGGATATATATTAGTACGACAGTGACATTTTCCCAAGGTTTGTGATTGCAAAAATTCTAAATGACATCACCCTTGCTTATGTGAGGATTTGATGCTCACACAGTAAATGCAAATGTCCTCCAGAGCATCCAAAATATTTTTTAGGACCTAGAAATTAAAATGTGTGGAGGGAATATTTATTTATTTAGGGTCCTTTCACACTGGGGCGGTTTGCAGGCGCTATTGCGCTAATAATAGCGCCTGCAAACCGACCCGAAACAGCTGTTGCTTTAATTCCAGTGTGAAAGCCCCGAGGGCTTTCACACTGGAGCGATGCGCTGGCAGGACGGTAAAAAAAGTCCTGCCAGCAGCATCTTTGGAGCGGTGAAGGAGCGGCGCGGCTATACCGCCGGCAAAGCGCCTCTGCAGAGGCGCTTTGCGGTGGTTTTAACCCTTTCTCAGCCGCTAGCAGGGGGGTAAAACTGCCCCGCTAGCGGCCGCATACCGACGATAAAGCACCGCTTACAATAGCGGTGCTTTACCGCCAACAACGCCCCCGCTCCAGCGTGAAAGGGCTCTTAGTTTATTATCTTATTGCATTATTATAACAGTGATCTAAGTAACAATGTAATACTGACATATACGGTAATCACACACATAGGTTGGACTTGCTGGACTTGTGTCTTTTTTCAACCTCTCCTACTATGTAAGTAGCCTCTGAACTGACAGGAAATGTGGTAATGTATCATCACTTCCTCATTAAACACAATGTGGAAGCATTGTGTTTACAGTCTCATTTATGGAATATTCTTATGTATCACTCTGTGGCAGGATGAAAAGTCTGTAAGCTGATTGATTCACTGCTGAACCGCAGCTATGGAAGAGCCCTGGGGCCATCATAAAAAAAAAACTGAATTCTGACTTTGAAACTCAGAATTCTGAGATTGAAACTCAGAAATGTAAGTTTAAAAAAAAATACAGAATTCTGAGATTCAAAGTCAGAATTCTGAGATTCAAAGTCAGAATTCTGAGTTTCAAAGTCAGAATTCTGAGATTCAAAGTCAGAATTCTGAGTTTCAAAGTCAGAATTCTGAGTTTCAAAGTCAGAATTCTGAGTTTCAAAGTCAGAATTCTGAGATTCAAAGTCAGAATTCTGAGATTAAAAGTCAGAATTCTGAGATTAAAAGTCAGAATTCTGAGATTCAAAGTCAGAATTCTGAGATTCAAAGTCAGAATTCTGAGATTCAAAGTCAGAATTCTGAGTTTCAAAGTCAGAATTCTGAGATTCAAAGTCAGAATTCTGAGTTTCAAAGTCAGAATTCTGAGTTTCAAAGTCAGAGATCTGAGATTAAAAGTCAGAATTCTGAGATTAAAAGTCAGAATTCTGAGATTAAAAGTCAGAATTCTGAGATTCAAAGTCAGAATTCTGAGTTCATAAATATAGTAGTCTTTATTAGGAAGATTTTAGGACCAATGAGCAATAAGGTAGTAACACCCACAGATCATCATTCTGCAGACATACATGTCTTCTGCTCTGTATATGAATATGTAAATCTATCTTAGTTACAGCACACAGTATAGGGAAGCAGGCAGTGCTGGGTTCTCTGGTTCCTCTACTGTATTAATTAGTTCCTTGGTTTGCTGTCTTATCCTTCTTCTCTGTCATCTGCTCCAACATAAAGAGCCATGCTGAAAACGTGTGTATTGTGTGTGAGTGGGGGGGGGCACAGCTTCCATAGATAACAGAACACAATGGCCAGCACAGCACACCTCTGCACCCCAACTTGTAGGACACATTGCACTATTGCCCCTACATGAGGGAATTGTAAATGGCTAGAAGGCAGCAGGAAAATGTGTGTCTATGGTCATAACAGATTAATCATAGCAATTAATTGTATGGGCTAATAAGGTGTTTCACACACAATTTATCTCATATTCAACATAAAAAGCATAGTTAAAGCATCCTTAAGTCCTAGCCTAGTGGCTAGAGTAACAGTCTTATAGTGTTGAAAGTTATGGGTTCTAATCCAGTTCAGGGTATAATCTTTAGTAATATATTGATTTTATATTAAACATATTTTAAAATATATTATATATATGTATTTTATTTATATATCCAAATTGATTTCAAGGCATATTAACAAAGACATATTGATAACATTGTTGTATATGCTGACTACTATAAATTAGAGAGTAGGGATTTTTTTTACAAATCTGTGTATATATTGGGATGATTTTGGTGACATGGGGCCAGTTCTCAATGTCAGGAGATTGTCCCTGGAAGCTGCATGATAACCATCATATCTCATAACTCAGCCCTGAGCTCTGCACTATAATCTGTGTGTACTACAATGTACACGCCCATATCTCCCCTTCACTGATTGGCTGCACTTTATCCCCACTGACACCGATGCAGCGCCATTTTCCTCTTAGCTACACCATTGACACAGAAATTTTTTCCATCCAATGACACCTCCGATGCAGGGTCATTTTTCCCATCCAGTGACACCACAGATGCAGGGTCATTTTTCCCATCTAAAGACACCACCAATGCAGGGTCATTTTTCCTATCCAATGACATCACCGATGCAGGGTCATTTTTCCCATCTAATGACACCACCGATGCAGGGTCATTTTTCCCATCTAATGACATCACCGATGCAGGGTAATTTTTCCCATCCAATGACATTTCGGCCACTAGTGGGGCGCTTTTACCCCCCCCCCACTAGCGGCAGAGAAAGGGTTAAAACCACCCGCAATGCACTGCAATAGCGGCGTTTTCCCGGCGGTATCCCAGCGCTGCCCCATTGATTTCAATGGGGAGCAGCGGTGGAGGAGCGGTAAACACATCGCTCCAAAGAAGCTGCTGGCAGGACTTTTTTCCTGTCCTGCCAGCGCAGCGCTCCGGTGTGAAAGCCCTCAGGTAGAGTAATGTGAAGCCCTCGGGTAGAGTAATGTGAAGCCCTCGGGTAGAGTAATGTGAAGTCCATCCAATGACACCACCGATGCAGGGTCATTTTTTTCCATCCAGTGACACCACCAATGCAGGGTCATTTTTTTCCATCCAGTGACACCACCGATGCAGGGTCATTTTTTTCCATCCAGTGACACCACCAATGCAGGGTCATTTTTTTCCATCCAGTGAAACCACCGATGCAGGGTCATTTTTTTCCATCCAGTGACACCACCGATGCAGGGTCATTTTTTTCCATCCAATGACACCACCGATGCAGGGTCATTTTTTTCCATCCAATGACACCACCGATGCAGGGTCATTTTTCTTCTTCACTTCTGTTAGCCCCTTATGTGTGCTCCAGTTTTAAACTCTAAGACCCCTTTCACACCAAGCTGCCTATAGCGTCCGCTTTAAAACGCAGCTATTTTTATAGACGTTTTACCGTCAGATTAGCGGCGCATTTTGGCCGCTAGCGGGGCACTTTTACCCCCCGCTAGCGGCCGAGAAAGGGTTAAGACCGCCCGCAATGCACCGCAATAGCGGCGTTTTGCCGGCGGTATCCCAGCGCTGCCCCATTGATTTCAATGGGGAGCAGCGGTGGAGGAGCGGTAAACACATCGCTCCAAAGAAGCTGCTGAAAGGACTTTTTTTCCTGTCCTGCCAGCGCAGCGCTCCGGTGTGAAAGCACTCAGGTAGAGTAATGTGAAGCCCTCGGTAGTGTCACTGGATGGACAAAAATTTACCCTGCATCGGTGGTGTCACTGGATGGAAAAAATGACCCTGCATCGGTGGTGTCACTGGATGGAAAAAATGACCCTGCATCGGTGGTGTCACTGGATGGAAAAAATGACCCTGCATCGGTGGTGTCACTGGATGGAAAAAAATGACCCTGCATCGGTGGCTTCACTGCATGGAAAAAAAATAGCCCTGCATCGGTGGTGTCACTGGATGGAAAAAATGACCCTGCATCGGTGGTGTCACTGGATGGGAAAAAATGACCCTGCATCGGTGGTGTCACTGGATGGAAAAAAATGACCCTGCATCGGTGGTGTCACTAGATGGAAACAAAATGACCCTGCATCGGTGGTGTCACTGGATGGAAAAAATGACCCTGCATCGGTGGTGTCACTAGATGGAAACAAAATGACCCTGCATCGGTGGTGTCACTGGATGGAAAAAATGACCCTGCATCGGTGGTGTCACTAGATGGAAACAAAATGACCCTGCATCGGTGGTGTCATTGGATGGAAAAAAATGACCCTGCATCGGTGGTGTCACTGGATGGAAAAAATGACCCTGCATCGGTGGTGTCATTGGATGGAAAAAAATGACCCTGCATCGGTGGTGTCACTGGATGGAAACAAAATGACCCTGCATCGGTGGTGTCATTGGATGGAAAAAAATGACCCTGCATCGGTGGTGTCACTGGATGGAAAAAAATGACCCTGCATCGGTAGTGTCATTGCATGGAAAAAAATGACCCTGCATCGGTGGTGTCACTGGATGGAAAAAAATGACCCTGCATCGGTGGTGTCACTAGATGGAAACAAAATGACCCTGCATCGGTGGTGTCACTGGATGGAAAAAATGACCCTGCATCGGTGGTGTCACTAGATGGAAACAAAATGACCCTGCATCGGTGGTGTCATTGGATGGAAAAAAATGACCCTGCATCGGTGGTGTCACTGGATGGAAAAAAATGACCCTGCATCGGTAGTGTCATTGCATGGAAAAAAATGACCCTGCATCGGTGGTGTCACTGGATGGAAAAAATGACCCTGCATCGGTGGTTTCACTTCATGGAAAAAAATGACCCTGCATCGGTGGTGTCACTGCATGGAAAAAAATGACCCTGCATCGGTGGTGTCACTGGATGGAAAAAATGACCCTGCATCGGTGGTTTCACTGCATGGGAAAAAATGACCCTGCATCGGTGGTTTCACTGCATGGAAAAAAAATGGCCCTGCATCGGTGGTTTCACTGCATGGAAAAAAAATGGCCCTGCATCGGTGGTGTCACTAGATGGAAACAAAATGACCCTGCATCGGTGGTGTCACTGGATGGAAAAAATGACCCTGCATCGGTAGTGTCATTGCATGGAAAAAAAAGACCCTGCATCGGTGGTGTCACTGGATGGAAAAAATGACCCTGCATCGGTGGTGTCACTGGATGGAAAAAAATGACCCTGCATCGGTGGTGTCACTGGATGGAAAAAAATGACCCTACATCGGTGGTGTCACTGGATGGAAAAAAATGACCCTGCATCGGTGGTGTCACTGGATGGAAAAAAATGACCCTGCCACTTTTCAGCAATGTTTACTGGGCGGTTGGGGGGGGCTGTGGGAGGTTTCGCCGGTCACAGCGAGTTCCCTTTTGGGGTGCCGACGGAATCCCTCTGGCCTCCTACTCCTACCCCAGGGAAAGCCTAGGGTTTTATCCTCTCTATAGCTCTTTTCTTATGGTAAACGGTGTTGTTCTTTCGGATTTTCTGTTAAAACCACAGGCCGGAACCTAACCCCTCACACCTATTATTGTTTTATTTTATTTTCTGGGTTTCGTTTGTGATTCCTCCTCTTTTTGAAATACCTACCCCACTGGGGTCTAACTGTATGTGTTATGTCCAATGTACATTTATGATTCATTGACTGTACAACTTACTTATTGTTGAAAAATCCAATAAATACTTTGAAAGAAAAAAAATGACCCTGCATCGGTGGTGTCATTGGATGAAAAAAAATGACCCTGCATCGGTGGTGTCACTGGAAGGAAAAAAATGACCCTGCATCGGTGGTGTCACTGGAAGGAAAAAAATGACCCTGCATCGGTGGTGTCACTGGATGGAAAAATGCCCCTGCATCAGTGGTTGAGTTGTGAGATATGATGGTTATCATGCAGCTTCCAGGGACAATCTCCTGACATTGAGAACTGGCCCCATGTCACCAAAATCATCCCAATATATACACAGATTTGTAAAAAAATCCCTACTCTCTAATTTATAGTAGTCAGTTTATACAACAATTTTATCAATATGCCTTTGTTAATATGCCTTGAAATCAATTTGGATAAATCAATAAAATACAATTTAAGTTCTCAGTAACTTATAGTTTAAAATAAGTTTAATATAAAATCAATATATTGAAAATATATATATAATTAAAAAATGTGGTCTAAATTGGATAAGAACCAGGACTTTCAACACTATAAGCCTGGTACTCTACCCACTATACTATCACTTAAGGGTTGTTAACTGTTGCTTTCTATGTTTAATAAGAGGTTAATTCTCTGTGAAACAACTGTATTAATCCAGGCGAGTGAATTATGATCGATTTGTTATGACCAGTCTCCTGAAATTGTGAACTGCCCCCCAGGGGAAACTGAAGATGACACCCTAATGATCCCATCTGATCATCCTAATAATATATACACAGTTTTTTTTTTGAAATCTCTACTCTCTAATTTATAGTAGGCAGCATAGACTACAACTTTGTCTGCTCAATATATCAGTGTGTCTTTGTTAATATACCTTGAAATCAATTTTGGATATATTGATAAAATACAATTTAAGCCCTCACTATCTCATATTTTAAAATATATATGTATAAAAAAAATGCCCTGACCTGGACTAGAATAGAACCCACAACTTCACCAATATAAGTCTGATGCTTTAACCACTATGCTATCTCTCAGTAGTGATTGTGTTAGCTTTTATGTTTAAAATGAGGTTAATTGTATGTGAAACATCTCTATTAGTCTAGACAAGTAATTGTTATGATCAATCCGTTATGAATATAGACACACATTGTCCTGCTGCTTTCTAGCAATTCACAATTCCCTCATGTAGGGGCAAAAGTGCAATGTTTCCTACAAGTTGGGGTGCAGAGCTGTGCTGGCCATTATGTTCTGTTATCTATGGAAGCTGTGCCCCGCCACTCACACACAATACACATGTTTTCAGCATGGCTCTTTATGTTGGAGCAGATGACAGAGAAGGATAAGACAGCAGAGGAACCAGAGAATCCAACACTGCCTGCTTCCCTATACTGTGTGCTGTAACTAAGATAGATTTACATATTCATATACAGAGCAGAAGACATGTATGTCTGCAGAATGATGGTCTGTGGGTGTTACTACATTATTGCTCATTGGTCCTAAAATCTTCCTATAGACTACTATATTTATAAACTCAGAATTCTGACTTTGAAACTCAGAATTCTGACTTTTAATCTCAGAATTCTGACTTTTAATCTCAGAATTCTGACTTTTAATCTCAGAATTCTGACTTTGAAACTCAGAATTCTGACTTTTAATCTCAGAATTCTGACTTTTAATCTCAGAATTCTGTATTTTTTTTTTTTTTTAAACTTACAATTCTGAATTTCAATCTCAGAATTCTGAGTTTCAAAGTCAGAATTCAGTTTTTTTTATGATGGCCCCAGGGCTCTTCCATACGCAGCTGTCCCAGTGCCATTTTAAAATTGGCACCAGGCAGTGAACTGGTTAAAAAATGCTAAATACGAAATACTTTATATATCTGTCTATTTAATACAAAGTATTGGTTACAGAGAAACATTCCCAAGAATACAAAATAGATTGCTCATTGCTGAATGATAAACATTATATTTGTTATAGTTACATATTTGTGTATTAACCCTTTCGCTGCCAGAGCCGTTTTTGCGTTAAAAAGTTTAAAAAGTAATTTTCAGCCTGAAGATTACACAAAATCCCCAAACATTATATATTTTATGAAGGCAGACACCCTAGAGAATTAAATAGTGGTAGTTGCAATTTTGTACGTCACACGTTATTACTGCAAAGGTCTAGGGAACGCACAATTTCAATAACAAAGTGAATTTTAGGGCAACAAACCCAATAAACTACCTAACTTTTTGGTAAAATATAAAAGTTGAGGTTGTGCCGAGCAATTAGATACCCAACATGTCCAACCTTAAATTTGTGGGCGCCCGTGAAATGGCGACAAACTTCAGTACCCTATATTTTCTATAGCTGTTGCGTCAAAAGCCCCCTATAGGTATCAGTCTTGTGTTAGAATTAATGCTCTCCCACTGGAGTGCGCAGCGATATGTAACATTTGTGTCCCAATTGACGTTTTCACCAGTAGGCACCCCCGACGCATGCATTTATGTTCGTATGTGTATATGTGGGGGTGTAGGGACCTCAAATTGTTTTTTTTTTTTGGGGGGGGGGCAGATTTTATGCGCTTGGGTGTAACTCTATTTTTTTGCAAAAAAGGTGACAGATTCTCTTTAATGAGACATGCAGAGTCTAAAAGACCCTGCACGTCTTCCCTGTGCTCCACTGAATGTTTTGCAATGCAGATCGCATTGCGCACATCTTTTCCTGGCTAAGCAAGCCAGGGACACCGAGAGCTTGACCCAGAAGTGATGTCAGAGTCACACAAAGGAGAGTGGACATGTATCTGCTCTTCTCCTTCCCCTCCACCTGCTGGCACTCGCCATGGAGCTCCCAGGCCTGCCGATGGGCAAGCGGAGTCTGGACAGCATGGTAATGCTACGTACACACACTACTGAACATGCGCGACCGGAGTTCAGCCATTTTACATGAAGGAAACTGACCAGCCCTGGTTTTTATGTGCTTACACACTTGTTTTCATCGTCACCATATAAGTGCATTTTAATAAATTGTGAGATTCCTACAGCATCGTGCTATGTGGATTCTTGTATCTTTTATATGCCATGATTATTGACACCACTGATGGCTTTTTGATGTTGCATCTTGGCTTGCTTGTGAGTCCTCTGTCCCACGCCATCTGCTGGTCTTATGAGAGGTTACCCGGGCTCCATTCTGAGTGGATCAGTGATCAGACTTAGCGCTTTCTGACTCCCTTGAGTAAGCCTTTAATCGTTTTGTATGGTTGATGTCACACTGGTGATTAGTTAGTTCACACTGTCAGCACAGAATTTATCTCTTCAGCATGGACCTATAGTCTTTCCTATAGGATTTCCTTCTATGGACTCTAGTTTGATCATCTCTAATTGATCACATTGATATATGAACTTTAATTGTTAGCATTAGCACTTTATTCTGTAATATTTGCTTTCTAATTACACCTGTTTAGGTTTGCTTTTTTGTTATGTATATAGATTTTAGCTTGATCACTATCAATTGATTATACTGTTATATGCATTTTATTGATAGTGTTGACCATTCCCTCCTCCTCAAAAAACTCCACTCTCTTGGCCTTCAAGACTCTGCTCTCTCCTGGCTCTCCTCCTACCTATCACAGTGCTTCTTCAGTGTGACCTAAACTCTGTTTCCTCCTTTCCACTTCCTCTTTCTGTATGGGTACCTCAAGGTTCTGTCCTTGGACCCCTTTTCTTCTGCATTTACACCTCCTCCCTTGGTCTGTAAATAAACTTCATAGCTTCCAGTACCACCTCTATGCTGATGACATACAAATCTATCTATCTACTCCTCACCTCACTCCTTCAATCTCCTCTCGCATTACTACCTTACTAACTGACATATCAGCATGGACGTCACACCACTTCCTCAAACTCAATCTTTCTAAAACTGAGCTCATAATTTTACCTCCAGCCCGTGCCCCTCCCCCTGACTTCTCCAATAAAAGATCAATAATACAACCAGACTTCACCTCCGAAACATCTCCAAAATAACCCCTTTCTAACCGTCAAGACCACTAAGCAACTTATTCACTCCCTTGTTATCTCTCGCCTTGACTATTGTAACTCCCTCCTCATTGGCCTACCTCTCCACAAGCTATCCCCTATTCAGTCTATCATGAATGCCGCTGTCAGACTCATCCACCTTACCAACCGTTAATTGTCCGCCACTCCGCTCTGCCAACCCCCCCACTGGCTTCCTATTGCCCAAAGAATAAAATCCAAAACACTAACTATAACATACAAAGCCATTCACAATTCTGCCCCGAGCTACATCACCAATTTTATCTCCAAATATCACCCAAATCGCCCTCTCCACTCCTCCCAAGACCTTCTGCTCTCTAGCTCCCTTATCTCCTCCTCCCATGCTCGCCTCCAGGACTTCTCCCGAGCCTCTCCCATCCTCTGGAACGCACTACCCCACTACCTGTCCGGCTATCCCCTACTCTGTCCACTTTTAGGTGATCCCTGAAAAACTCTTCTCTTCAGGGTGGCCTATCCTGCCTCCAGCTAACAACCAAATCTTCTACTACCCTCATCAGTTCATCCCTCACAGTCCCTACCTTTTGTTTCACCAGCCCCTCCCTTTTAGATTGTAAGCTCGCAGGAGCAGGGCTTCTCTGACCCTTTTGTTTTGAATTGTACTGTTGGTGTAGTGTCTCCCTGCATTGAAAAGCGCTGTACAAACTGTTGGAGCTATATAAATCCTGTATAATAATAATAATAATAATATTGTTTAGCATTTGCACTTTAATTGTTTTATTTTTCACATGTTTAGCTCTGCACTTTGATATTTATAGACAGTGTACTAAAGGCCCGTACACACGGGCCGCATGTCAGGAGACATCGGCCAGTTTTTATTGACCATTCGGACTGTGTGTATGTCAGTCGGTCCGTTTGGCCGGCTTCTGTCAGACGAACATGGTGAATAACCAGCAGCCCTACAGGCTGTAGTGTAAAAAAAATAACAAATGCACTTATTTTACCTCCAAAAAGATGTGCTTTTTTTATTTTATTTTTGTAAAAGTGAATTTACCTTTTTAAAATATGGTTCTACTGTGGTGTAACATTTTTTCCATCACTTTTTTAAGGCTGTCTTAGGTTAGGTATTATTTATTATTAACGATTATAAATTACATAAAGCCCGATACAGTCCAACCATGAAAGAGTTACTGTGTTAATTGAGGAGGGAGAGCATATCCTGTTCCTCTTCTGGGCTCTCTCCTCCTCTATGCTGTAAACTGTACTTTTGCTGGTAAAACTGAAAAGCTATGCCAGCCAGGCCTGCCGTTAGCAACCAATGATGTCATCGGTTGATAGGACATGGGCTGGCGGTTTAGACAGCTTATATTTTTTCTGTGTACAGAGAGGAGGAGACAACCCGGAGGAGGAACGGGATGTGCTCTCCCTCCTCTCCATACACAGAACTTAACACAGTAACCATTTCATTGTCGGACTGTACAGGGCTTTGTGTCATTTTAGCGCCTTGAGGTGATTCAGTTAGCATTTGCAGCACTTTACAAATCATTCATTCATTCATTCATGCTGTGGCACCCTTGGGGACTTTTGGAGGCGACCCCAGGTTGCTGCGGAACCCTGGTTGAAAATCCCTGATTTAGATATATGACAAACCTTTACATACTGTAAATATGAGTATTTGTAATTGTGGTTGTTATTTAAAAATATATTACAAACATGTCATACTCACTCTGTGCAATGGTTTTGCACAGAGCAGCCCAGATCCTCCTCTTATGTGGTCCCCTGCCAGCGCACCTGGCTCCTCCCCCCTGCTAAGTGCCCTTAAAGAGGAAGTAAAGCCTGATGGGTTTTACTTCCTCTTTATTCCCCTGCAAATTAAAAGGATAATGGGCATTGCATACTAGCCCATTATGTGCCACTTACCTGCAAAGGAAGCCCCCAATGTCCGAAATGTCCCTGCTGGTGGCCGCGTCCATCTTCACCTCTCTTCCTTCTGGGGCCATGGACTCCGGCTCTGTGACTGGCTGGAGCCGACTGTCACAGCATGAGCCCTATAGAAACACACGATCGTGACCCTTCTTTAGTGTGCATGCGCCGATAACATCGGCACAAGTGTATATGGTAGATATATCCTAAACCGTGCAGGTTTAGCAGATATTTCCAGTACCTACAGGTAAGCATTATTATAGGCTTACCTGTAGGGTGCCGGATATCAGGGTGCCGTGACGAGGCTCTGTGGCTTACCCATGCATTTGCAAATGCGTGCGGACTAAACCCCTGTTTTTAATGCATACTGTTAGACAGGTTAATTTGGTTGTCTGCGGGCTGGTGGTAAGTAGGCTTGGAATTTTTTCCTGGGCATTCCCCAGGCCTTGTTTGTATCTGTTTGTAGCCCTCCAATGCCGCTTACTGTGATAGCCAGCTATAAATGAGGGTGGTGGCAAGTTTTTTGAGATCACCTTGGTGTGCGTATTGGTCCAGCAACGCACCAGCACCTTTGCAGCTATTGTGCTATTTGCTGGGTGCCTGGTGTGCCCCTGTACCTTTAAGAAGGGAAGGGCTGCCCTTCAGTCCACCTGCTCTCATTTATCCATCAAAATGCATGTGCCTCCACTGTGGGGACACTCATATTTTAATGTTAGGACCACAGATATCAGGGTGCCATGACAAGGCTCTGTGGTTTACGCATGCATTTGCAAATGTGTGCAGACTAAACCCCTGTTTTTAACGCATACTGTTAGACAGGTTAATTTGGTTGTCTGCGAGCTGGTGGTAAGTAGGCTTGAAATTTTTTCCTGGGCATTCCCCATGCCTTGTTTTTACCTGTAGGTAAAAGTGGTCTGTAAGGGTTTACAACTACTTTAAAGCAAGCTGCTTGCTATGGGGGAACTTGTTTAGGCTTAATCCCAAGCCACGCTGTGTGTGTCCATTTACACCATTTACACACACAGTGCGGCTCGGCCCCACCAATGGCTCCCACTGCTGCCTCCATGTCCAGTGACATAGGTATAAGGGGGAATGGGGGGGGGATGGGGGAGCTGAACACATTTTTTTTTTTTTACGTTAATGCAGAGAATACATTAAGGTAAAAACCTTCTACCTTTACTACCACTTTAGGAAAAAATGTGTCAATATATTTGATCATTTTTGTAGAGCTGGCAAGGATGAGGTTATTGTGTATCCAAACCCTAGAGAAAAAAAAACTAAAATGCAACTTATCAGCCCTTAAATGTCCTTAGTTTTCTTTTTTTAGGCTAAGTACATTTTCTACAAGCACTGAAAAATACCTGTCCACCCTTCTAGAAACTGAAAACTCAAACAATGTTATCGGTTTTGCCAGTTCACCTCTTGTGAACTAAAGATAAAGAACACAAAATGATGACGATGATGAGATTGGGAGGATTTTGTGGTCCAAATCAGGAGAACAGTCTAGGGTGACAATGTAGGTAATCCAAATACAGTGTATACAGTGGAGCAAGTATGAATTGTTGCCAGTGGTGGCTGATGTTTTTTTTTGGGGGGGCGGCAAACAACCACCCCCCGAGCAGCTAGCAGCACCCCCCCACTGTTTGCCTGTCGGTCCGGCACTTACCCCATCTAGGCGGGTGGCGGGCAGCGTGCAGCAGCTCTGTGTCCTCTCCAGTCGGCAGCTTCCAGCGTGTGCTTCCTCCCCTCCTCCCAGGCGTCCAATAGGATCGCCTGTCCTTTCACCCATACTGGTGACGGGGGTCAAAACCCGCTTCCTGGTTGGCTGGGAGGAGGATCAGTGTTACAATAATGAATATTCATTTGCTGTTGTAACACACCTAGGTGGGCTGTGAGCACGCTCTCTGCGCCCCCAGCCCACCCTACTTTGAAGCCTATTAGAGCCACTAAGAATGCTTAGACCCCACAGTGCTCCCCAACCTCCCACAGTGCATGTCCCCCAGCCCAGCGCAGTGCAGTGCCCCCCAGCCAGCCGCAGAGCCTCCAGCCCCTCATAGTGCCCCAAATCTCCAACAGTGCTCCCAAATGCTTCCTAACCTCTCACAGTGCCTCACCAGTCCACATAATGCTCTCCAGTCTTCCATAGTGTCCCTGATATGCCCCCAGACTTCTGGAGAGGCCCCAGCACCCTACAGATACCCCATCCCCCACAGTTTACACCAGCCCTCTCACAGGGCCACCAAGTCTACTGCAGAGTCCCCTAATCCCCACCCCCCATGGCATTTTGTGAACAATCTGCCAGTGCTTTCAAACATATAGCCCCATAGCGCAATCTGTCACTTTTATGAATGAAAGATCAGCACCACTGGGCTGTCTCATACACTGCACTAGCCTGACAGTGCTAATCACTCACACACACTCATTCATAAAAGTAAAAGATCACTCAGCACTGCAATGCTTTGTGGTTTATTGGTCAAGGCTTCATATGTTTACAAGTAGTCATAGATATATTACACAGTCCGGCAACGCTGCCTGTTCATTCATGAGAGTTTAAGATCACACAGCACTGTGGGGCTATGTAATCTATCAGCAGTTGTAAACATACATAGCCCCAGCTGATGGATCCCACAGCTCGGCAGTGCTGTGTGACAGTGGTGGCCTGTCCATTAGGGGCGCAGGGGCACTACCCCCCTAATCCATGTGCCTGGTCCCTAATCTACATGCAGGGTGCCGGACTCATGGATTTCAATTTTTCATTTTCTAAAGCACATGATCAGAGCCTGAGGCTCTAATTTGGCTTAAAAAAAGGGTGGGCTCGGGGCGCAGAGCACAGGCTGGAATGACCGTTGGGGAAGGTAGATGTCTCAGGTTTGTTTGCCGCCCCCTCCCCCAACCGATGGAGCACCAGCCACCACTGCTGAGTGATCCTTCATTTTTATGAAAGAACAATCACTGCTGTTGGGGCAATACCGATTGTTCATTCATAATAATAAAACAATGCTCAGCTTAGAAAAGGAAGGTGGGATGCAGTACTATATGTTCCTCTTTCTACAGGATTACCCATATCCACTTGCCGACCGCCCACAGTACATTTACATCATGACTTTGGCATTAAATACCTTTGTCATGGCAGCAGCTAGCTGGCATAACCCTGGTATTATTATTATTATTATACAGGATTTATATAGCGCCAACAGTTTACACAGCACTTTACAATATAAAAGGGAGACAATACAGTTATAATACAATAAGATACAGGAGGATTAAGAAGACCCTGCTCAGAATAGCTTACAATCTAATAAGGTGGGGCAGGTGGTACAAAAGGTTGTAACTGTGGGGAATGAGCCGATGGAAGTGGTAAAAGATTAGTTAGAGACGTTATAGGCTTTCCTGAAGAGATGAGTTTTTAGGGATCGTCTGAAGGTAGCAAGAGTATGGGATAGCCGGACAGGTGGAGGTAGCGAGTTCCAGAGGATGGGAGAGGATCTGGAGAAATCCTGGAGACGAGCATGAGAGGAGGAGATGAGAGAGCTTGAGAGTAGGAGGTCTTGAGAAGAGCGGAGAGGACGATTTGGGTGATATTTGGAGACAAGATTGGTGTTGTAGCTCGGGGCAGAATTGTGAATGGCTTTGTATGTTGTGGTTAGTATTTTGAATTTAATTCGCTGGGTGATTGGGAGCCAGTGTAGGGATTGGAGGAGAGGGTTGGAAGACACTGA
Source organism: Aquarana catesbeiana (assembly GCF_042186555.1). Lineage (NCBI taxonomy): Eukaryota > Metazoa > Chordata > Amphibia > Anura > Ranidae > Aquarana > Aquarana catesbeiana. The sequence continues at coordinate 206,312,702 of NC_133325.1, read as the reverse complement.
GCGGTTGGTAAGGTGGATAAGTCTGGCAGCAGCATTCATGATAGACTGAAGAGGGGATAGGCTATGGAAAGGCAGGCCAATGAGAAGGGAGTTGCAATAGTCAAGGCGAGAGATAACAAGGGAGTGAATGAGGAGCTTAGTGGTTTCATTTGTTAAAAAGGGGTGAATTTTAGAGATGTTACGGAGGTGAATTCTACAAATTTTTGACAACGATTGGATTTGAGGCTGAAATGACAAGTCAGAGTCTAGGATTACACCTAGTACCCTGGCATGAGGGGAGGGACTGATGGTTGCATTGTTGATTTTTATGGAAAAGTCGTGGAGGGGGGCACGGGCAGGGGGGAATATTAATAGCTCAGTTTTAGAGAAATTTAGTTTAAGGAAGTGGTGCGACATCCATGCTGATATGTCAGTTAGTAAGTTAGTAATGCGAGAGGAAACTGACGGAGTGAGGTGAGGAGTAGACAGATAGATTTGGGTGTCATCAGCGTATAAGTGGTATTGGAAGCCGTGGGCGGTTATCAAGTGATAAAGGGAGGAGGTGTAGATAGAGAAGAGAAGGGGTCCAAGAACAGAGCCTTGGGGGACCCCCACAGAAAGGGGCAATGGAGAGGAGGAGACAGAGTTGTAGAAGACACTGAAGGAGCACTGTGATAAATAGGCAGAGAACCAGGATAGAGCAGAATCTCAGAGGCCAAAGGAATGTAGCTGATTGAGAAGGAGCAGGTGGTTAACAGTATCGAGGGCCGCAGAGAGGTCGAGTAGTCGGAGTATGGAGTACTGGCTGTTGGTTTTAGCAGTTAGCAAATCGTTAGTGAGTTTTAGTAAGGCAGTTTCTGTGGAGTGCTGTGAGCGAAAGCCAGACTGTAAAGGGTCAAGAAGGTTATGATTTTGTTCTATGGGCGATTCGGCATCAGTTATGCCTCGTACACACGATCGGAATTTCCAACAACAAATGTTCTATGTGAGCTTGTTGTCGCTCACATGGATGGAGAGACGAGTCGAAGCTTCCCTCAATCGTTAAAAGTGGTGGGCTAAGATTTAGTCTTTCAACCAGTACTCTATTAGAAAGTTATTGTTCATTCCTGGGGTAAATCTGGGTTCAGTTTTATCGGGCTTGAATGGAGGAGAAGATTTGGATGCCGCACACTGGATGTAGTCAAAAAAACTTCACTTTATTGAAAAAATGGGATCATCAAAACAACAAGACTGTCATGCAGAAAGTACAGGTAAGCTGACGCGTTTCGCACTCAAGACTGAGTGCTTACTCATAGCTAACAAATATTAAAAAGACAAACTCTTATATAGCTCAATGGAGTATCACATGATTGCCCAATTAGATGGTCATTGAGTCTCAGCTGGAAGCCAATTTAATGAGGTCTCGGCATCTGCTGGCTATTTGGTGTGTTAACTGATTGAGAAATGTTTTCAAAACCGTGACATGTAAATAGATGACAAAGAATGTGAAAAAAGATGTGTATATGTACATGTGTAGGCAAAAAATATATATGTGTGTATATATATATATATATATATATATATATATATATATATATATAGTGAATCCTATCAATAAACGTGTATATAATAATGAATGTACTTCTATAACGTGTATATATGAAAGGTGATAAGCATCAAAAAAAGGGGTTACTATTAAGTGAAAGGAAAAAATGTGTAAAAAATATTTCTCATTAAAAAAAGAGAAAATATATTGATAAAAATATTCAGACAACGTGCAAAGTAAATGTGAAGAGTGAATGTAATGAAACTATATGTGAACAAAATATATAAATATGATGAGACTCTCTATAATATGCCGGTGAAGTGGATGAAGCTCTCTATAATAAGCCGGAATAATACAGGTGAAATATAGAGCAACGTGACCTGAAATAATGCGTGATATGCCCGCGGTTGATAACAAGGTACATATAGGGCCCTATAATAATAAAAATAAACTATGGGATTCAAAGACATAAAATCACGCTGATAAAGGTTGCCCTGATCTGGTCAAATGGCAGTGATATATGCAGGGTCCCAGTAGACTGACTTGTAATGTAATGATTCCAAATGATGAGCCTGGCCGAGAGCAGGGTGTGTGTAAAATTTCAAGAATGAAGCAGCGGTGTTCAAAGTAATAGAACGCCGCTAGTCTGTGTCACACTAAATGTCTAGATGGAATTATAGTGATGGTAATAAAGTTGGTAGAGGTCTCGGCCAGTCACCCAAGTTTAAGGGATCACAAAAAGGGACAAATGAAAAACAAGTAAGATACTATAGGCTGGGATACGAAGACATAAAATCACGCTGATCAGGGTAGCCCTGATCTGGTCAAATGGCAGTGATATATGCAGGGTCCCAGTAGACTGACTTGTAGCGTAGTGATTCTAAATGTTAAAATATGTTAGTTTGTGATCCGTCTCGGGTGGCTCATATAAAAGCATGTCTCAGTATATGTGTGTCAGCAAATGCCAAGACCTCCAAACAAAACATATTGGAATAATACATCTTATGAATCCACTAATACAATACTCATATATTAACACCGGCAAGTGAAACAGATGAAAACAGGCATATAATGATCGACGTGAATCCAATCTATGAAGACGATGAGAAGAAATGTTATAATGCTGCATTCTAAAGAGAAACAACTACATATTCATATTGCAACATTACACTCACAAAATAAGCACTAAACACAAACGATACAATGTATGTCAGTTTATGTACATATAAATAAGCTTAATATATCTGAATTATGATCCCAAGGTGTCCAAAAAAATATGTATATGGACAACAGGGTGTACAAAATGTGAACAATTAAAAATAAATAAATGAATAAAATAAAATAAGGTAAAAAAGTGTGAAAACATATTGCGTAAAAACCTAATATATATATATCAGGTGTTTCCTACACAACTAGAAAGATGTATAGGACAATGAAAGTTTCCATATATATCTATGTAATGAAAAATGAGCTGGAATAAAAGTAATAATAATGAAATAAAATTGTGAACCTCATGATACAAATCATGAATAATTATCAAAAGAAAACGATAAAAAAGGTAGATATAATAACACAGAAATGTGTAGAAAACGAAATAGAATAAAACTATTTATCTCAATATTGTCGCGATATGCATCCTCAGATAAAATTAACTTGTACTTTGGTCAGGTATATAAAACACCCGAACAGTTTTATCGGGGTCAATGGGCCTGGTATAGACGATAAGGAGGTATGTTTACACACTTTGCGGAAGCATTGTACAGCAGTAGGCCTGATTAGTGGATGGGGCCTGGAGGGATATGGCGTTCTGGTGTCCATGGTAGAGAGTTAAGGAGAGGGTCTGTAAAAGATGCTTCTAGACCGACCCAGTCTTTGTTGGGTGCGTGTATATTCCAGTCAATTATTCTGGTCAAGTGCACAACTTTGTAGTAGTTTAGAGGATCTGGGAGACCTATCCCACCTAGGTGTTTGGGTAAAGAGTTGTGCGCAGCTGATCCTAGGTTTATGTTCTCCCCAGAGAAATTTAGAGCAGAGGCTTCTATAAGTTTTGAAAAAGGCCGGTGGTTTGTGTATAGGTATTATCTGCATGATGTTTAGTATTCTTGGTAAGGCATTTATTTGTAATATTGCCACCCTGCCAAACCAGGAGCATAGCGGTTTGGTCCAGTTTTTAAGGTCTACTGTCAGTTTGTTTAGGATTGGTATGTAGTTTTTCACGTATAGGTCCGATAGTTTGGCGGGAAGTTGTATGCCTAGGTATGTGATCGTATCTGACTTCCAGTGGAATGGGAAGTTATCTTTGCATTGGTCAACCAAGTGTGGTGGTAAAGATATATTAAGGGCAAAGGACTTAGAAAAGTTTATTTTGAGATTGTAGAGTAGTTTAAAGTGCTGGAATTCTTCTAGTAGGACTGGTAGTGTGGTAAGTGGTTTCGTGAGGAATAAAAAATATCATCAGCGAAGGCAGCAAGTTTGAATTCTTTATTACTGGCTTGGATCCCTTGAATGTCAGGGTTGTGTCTTATGCTGCAGAGGAAAGGTTCAAGAGTAAGTATAAAAAGGATGGGAGATAGGGGGCAGCCTTGTCTTGTCCCGTTGTGGATGGGGAAGGCACCCAACAGGGTGTTATTAACTCGAATCCTGGCTGAGGGATAGGTGTATAAGGATAGAATGAGGTTGAGCATATATGGACCTATGCCCATGGTCTGTAAGACAGCTTTCATTTAGTCCCATGCCACCCTGTCGAATGCCTTCTCCACATCTAGGGAAAGAAAGAACCCCTTGATGGCTTTTATAATGTTGTCGCTAGCCTCATGTCCAGGGACAAAACCAACTTGATCTCAGGAAATGATGAAGGGGAGGAGTGGCAAGAGTCTGTAGGCCAGAATTTTGGAGAAAATTTTGATGTCAACATTGAGAAGTGATATCGGTCTATAGTTTGCAACTTGCGAGGGGTCTTTTTCTTCCTTCAGGATAACTGTTATGTGAGCTTCAAGCATCCCGTCTGGGCCAGGGCTTTTGCCAGATTTTATTTGTTTAAATACATCATGCCATTCTTTTTGAGTGATCGGACCTTCTAGGCTAGGTTGTTAGCGGTATCTGAAGAGATTGCCTTGTGGCAGAATTTGTCTAGGAATGTCTTGTTAGATCTGGCCATTGGGGAGGGGGTGGAGGGGTTTGATTTGTCAATATATATAGAGCTGAATAAAATCTTTTGAACTCTTGGGCAATGTCACTATTTTTCGTGAATGTTTCACCAGTAGGGGAGTGTAGTTTATGTACTGTGTACTGTCGCTTTAGCTTTTTTCGAGCGCAATGCTTGGGCCAGAAGGTGTCCACATTTATTACCAAATTCATAAAAGATCTTTAGTGATAGTTTGATTTTTTTTTTCGTAAGGTTGCATGCTAGATCATCTTGTAGTAGTGTGTGGACTTCAATAAGTTCCTGATAGGATTGTTGAGCTAGGGTGCGTTTGTGTAGAGTTTCTAGTGTCTTGAGTTTGGTGAACAATTCTTTAAGCCAAGCTTGTTTTTCATTTTTAATCCTAGCTGCCAATGAAAAGAGTTTCCCTTGTACTACACATTTGTGTGCCTCCCATTGAGTTAAGCTTGATGTGTCGAGTGTATTTTTCTCTCTGAAGTAATCAAGACATTTACATATCTCTGACGTGCAGGTTTTATCTGTCAAAATGGTTGGATCCAGTCTCCAGATCTGGACATGTGGGGCCTTGTCTGGGAAAGTGAGTGTGATTGAGAGGTCCTGTTGTGTTAAGAAAAAGTAGTCTAAGCGGGAATACCTATTGTGTGGTGCAGAGAAGAAGGTGAAGTCTTTTTCTTTAGGGCAAAGTGTACACCATGTGTCATGGAATAAAAGTTTTTGGAGGCATAGTCTGATTTGGCGTAATGCCCTATAAGGTAGGTGCCTTATATATAGAAGTGCTTGAAGATGTGTCGAGGAGAGGATCTAGAGGGACATTGAAGTCTCCTAAAATTAGTATCTCTTTTTGAAAAGTGGATAGATGTTGCATTATGGTACGAAAGAATGGGACTTGGGATGTGTTGGGGCTATAAATATTAGCCAGTGTGATTGGTTTGTCTTAAGGTTCCTTTTAAAAAAATGTATCTTCCTTGGTCATCGATGAGGGTATCTGTTACATGGCAGGGTACATTCTTGCATAGGAGAGTTGAAACTCCTTTAGATTTAGAAATTGGAGAAGTATCATGGTAGTAATTGTTTGATAATTTGGGGACAGCTTTTGAGCAGAAGTGAATCTCTTGTAAGAAGACTTTATCTGCCTTCATGCTCCGCATACTGGACAGGACTTGTGAGCTCTTCTCTGGTATGTTTAGGCCTTTGGCATTTAGAGAGATAAACTTGAGGATGGGGCTTTTAGACTTGATTTTAGGTAAGGCCATGGTGAGTTAGGATTGGTATATCTAGGGTGGTTACTTGTTTGGGGAGGGAAGGAAGAGAGGGTGACTTAGATAGTTGGGGGAGAGAAAAAAGAAAATAAAAGGGGGGTGGGGGTGCTTGGAAGAGGGCTGCAGCAGGGAGAGAAGAAAGGTATAGAAGATAGGAGAACTCTTTTGAGGTGGAAGGAGGGGGGGCCAGTGTGTTTGGGAAGTTGTGGTGAAGGTGGTTACTTTAACGGATGTGGGTATGAACCTGCAGTCCCACCTGTGAAATAGGAGTCCAGAAAGGGTCAGCTGGAACTTCCTGAGTCCACTGTGGGTGAGGGTAGTTGGTTACGGTTCCTAGAAGGAGTCAATCTTGTGTTCCTATTTGGTCTGGTTGGTTTAGAGAGGTGTTAAGGGCAGATATAGGTGGGGGGTTAAAGATGGGGGGTTAAATGCTGTCTGATCTCCCCTCTGAATGTTTGGGTGCATAGCATTGTGTTGTGAGGATTAGTAATTTGGATAATGTGAGGGTTAGCCAGTTTGGAGAATATGATATAAAACTTGGTAAGTACGGTGTACCTTGAGCGTTAAAGAACAAAAATTAAGCCATATACCCAATAACTCGTGAGGTATCAACATAAGAAGTAGTCTAGTAACATCAGAAGGCAGCAGCAAACGGCTGAATTTACAACTATATAACTATATAACTGTACATGACACAAATTAAGTAGTAACAACAATAACAGCAAGCATAATGTGTAAAGGTAGGCCAAATGGATCTGAGGGGGACACATTGGAGTATATCTAAGTATATGCCAGTGGGTAGGGATGAGCTTCGAGTTCGAGTCGAACTCATGTTCAACTCGAACATCGGCTGTTCGCCAGTTCGCCGGACAGTGAACAAGTTGGGGTGTTCGCAGCAAATTCGAAATCCACGGAACACCCTTTAAAAGTCTATGGGAGAAATCAAAAGTGCTAATTTTAAAGGTTTATATGCATGGTATTGCCATAAAAAGTGTTTGGGGACCTGGGTCCTGCCCCAGGGGACATTGATCAATGCAAAAAAAAAGTTTTAAAAACGGCCATCTTTTCGGGATTAGTGATTTTAATAATGCTTAAAGTGAAACAATAAAAGTGTAATATTCCTTTACATTTCGTACCTGGGGGGGTGTCTATAGTATGCCTGTAAAGGGGCGCACATTTCCAGTGTTTACAACAGTCTGACAGCAAAATGACATTTCAAAGAAAAAAAAGTCATTTAAAACTACTCGCTGCTATTAATGAATTGCCGGTCCGACAATACACATAAAAGTTCATTGATAAAAACGGCATGGGAATTCCCCACAGGGGAACCCCGAACCAAAATTTTTAAAAAAATGACGTGGGGGTCCCCCTAAGTTCCATACCAGGCCCTTCAGGTCTGGTATGGATTTTAAGGGGAACCCCGGCCAAAATAAAAAAAAATGAGGTGGGGTCCCCCTCAAAATCTATACCAGACCCTTCAGGTCTGGTATGGATTTTAAGGGGAACACCGCGCCAAAATTTTAAAAATATCCCGGCCCTCCCCCTGTGTGAAATGGTAAGGGGGTACAAAAGTACCCCTACCATTTCACAAAAAAAGTGTCAAAAATGTTAAAAAGGACAAGAGAGTTTTTGACAATTCCTTTATTTAAATGCTTCTTCTTTCTTCTATCTTCTATCTTCTTTCTTCTATATTCTATCTTCCTTCGGTTTCTTCCTCTATCTTCTTCTTCTTCTGGTTCTTCTGGTTTTTCCTCCAGCGTTCTCGTCCGGCATCTTCCTCCGTGGCGTCTTCTTCCCTTCTTCTTCTCGGGCCGTGATGGGAGGCTCCCGCTGTGTGATGCTTCTCGTCTTCTGACGGTTCAATAACAATAACAAGTATTATTAATGCACAAATGTGGGGCTAAGACCCAGCAGGCTACCTGTATTTTACGTCTGTCTCCCTGGAGCTACAGTCTTTTCACTGTTAGTAGTTAGGAAAGCGATATTATATGCTGTAAGATAAGAAGGATAGTTAGCAAGGTGTGTTTATTCGTCTTGTGGTGATGGAGGTCCCATAGGTGTAGTCCGGAATGGTAAGGCTTGGGATTATCCAGTGGGAAGTATTGGAGTAGTCTTTCTGTGAGCCGGGGTGTAGTTGACAGCCTTGGATAAGGTAGGTACACCTGCATTGTGAGGGAGGATAAGGGATGGGTCTCTCCCCTCTCACCTCCCTTTTCATCTAAGTATTTGAGGATATTGAGGTGAGTTTTGTGGAGTCAGGTCTGTATAGTAGCTCCATGGTTCTTGCACAGATGAAAGGGTATGACGTACATTGGGAAAGGGTCTTTTCCAAATGGGTGTGTTTGTTTCGGGTTGGACATGACGGTTTATCCGTGACGATCAGCAGTCCAAAACTGATTTTGGGACAAGTTATTAAAGGAGGTCAGGAGGGATATATATGGTTGCCTCTGGGATAAGGTACAGGTGATGCGAGTAATACGGGGTAATGAGGGTCTCATTCTGACGTCTGTATTAAAGAAGCTGAATTCCCGGTAGTAACATATATAGAGTACAGTGAGAGTTGGTGCAGGTCTTTTGGATTTGCATGCATAGAGGAAGAGTAGTGGCCTCAACTCTCTTCTCCTTTGTAATGTAATATTGGAGAGGTCTTGGAAGATCTTTACTTCAGTGCCCTGGATTGAGAATTGTATCTGGCTTCTAGCTTTATGAAGAATTTCTTCTTTTAAGAGGAAGTCAGTGAGACACCAGATCACGTCTCTGGGGGGGTCTGTGTCTCTTCCCTTCAGGCGCAATGCTCTGTGTATGCATTCCAGGGCAATCGGTGTGTCAGGGGGCCTCTCCAGGATGTCGTTGAATAAGGCAGTGACAGAGCAATAGAGCTGGTTGGGATCTATGGACTCGGGGAGGCCTCTTACCCGTACGTTGCGGCATCTCCCGCTGTTATCCAGATCCTCCATGTGGTGGTTGATCTCTCTGAGGTGGATGGCGTGAGACTCTGTGGCCTGCTGCACCTGGCACAGTAAGGCGTCATGGTGGGCTTGCATCTCCTCGACTTCCTCCACTCTCAGTACTATGGTCTGGATGTCTGAGCGTAGGTCTGAAATGGCCGTGAGAGTGTGTTTTTTATGTCCGCTGCCACAGTGCGGAGGCCGACTAGGCTTAGTGCAGATGCAGAGCGGGCATCTGGCGAGAGAGGGCTATGGGTCCGGGTGTGTCTCTGCTAGAGGAGCAGGACTCGTGGGATGAGGCCTGTGACATGAGCATTGTGTCCCTGGACCGCGTCCAGAATATCTCTGGGATATGGCGGCTTAGCTGTGTATCTTGGTCTCTGGGAGATCGCGACCATGTTGCAGAGGCACTCTGGGTGGGCTCCCCATGGTGGATTTGTGTGCTGGCTGCTGTAGGCAGGTAGCAGGACCTCGTGGAACAGGAGCTCCGGGATTAAGTGTCCATCTTGGAATGGAACCAGGCCACGCCCCCCTAAAGTTATAACCTTTTGTATCACTTGATTGTAACCTCTAACGAGCAGGGCCCTCTGATTCCTCCTGTATTGAATTGTATTTTAACTGTACTGTCTGCCCTCATGTTGTAAAGCGCTGTGCAAACTGTTGGCGCAATATAAATTCTGTATAGCAATAATAATAATAATAGTAATAATAATAAAGAGGAGTTTTTACTCAGTAACAGGACCACAGAATCCCAATGGGACTAGGTTCCATTTGCTCTTGGCCCCTTTTGGGATTAAAATAAATTAAATCTTTTAGTGAGAGTTCATTGAGGGGAATATGGTAATGAAGGAGAGCCCACCATGGGAGCACACACTTCCAGTGTCCAGGATCTTTTCAGTTTCTACTGTGGATTTCAGCTTCATTACATAAAAAGAAATGCAACTAGAAATTGAAGTAACACGGATATAAATTTTTAAGGCTGTGTGCATCTAAGGACATTCATTATTATTGAAAAAGTTAGCTGAAATCCAGATGTAGTGAATGAGTTAATGAAAGAACTCCAATTTAGGAAGTGAGTTCTGATAAAAGGTGTAAGGCCACTGATGCTTGGAATGTCTGCTTTCTAAAAGGACTCATCCCATTGACATATGACAGACCAGCATTTCACAAATGCAATCACCCCTGACAAGTTTGTTTGCAACCTGATTTAACTGGAGCAAAAGAAAAAAAATTGACATTAAGGTTTCTTAGCTGGTGAAGATGAGACAGAAAGAGAAGTAATGGCTTTCTTTAATTCTATAATTGAACATCAAGGACTTGCTTAAATAAACAGCTTTATGATACCATAATTACTTTTATGATCAGAATTCTCAGAGGTTAAATGAATACTAAACATTATCAGTGTTTGTGAGTTATAAACCTGGTGGACTGTTTACAGCCATCAACATAATGCTTACTGGGGACACACAGCTTGCATATTCTGATAAAATCTATTAGAGCTGATAGCAGTAATAACTGCTTGGATAATGGCTGATCGTGCACCGCTGCACATAAGATGTCCAAATAGATTTTAGTTGAATTGTTTTCCATTTTTTTCCCAATTTGTAAAATTAGATTTCCAAGCCTTTAATGCTGGGGCATACCAGCCATTATAGCCTTAGGGTATTATTGTGCTAAGAACAGTGTGTTGCAGTCATGTGCTGTGCCATCTTCTAGTTCCAAGTGCTTTTATTCACATTTAGGTCAGCACTAAATTATGAAGTTAAAGTGACTTACAGGATAAAATGTTGTTTCTCTCCCATCCCATCTTTTTGAGCATCAGCGGAACAGTTGGCTTGTTGTGGTTAACCTTTAGGCCTAGTTCACACCTATGCGAATTGGATGCGGATCACACCGCATCCAATTCACGTGACATTTTAAAATACGTTCATTTGAATGAAGCTGGTTCACATATGTGCGTTGCATTCGCACTCCGCATTGCCCAAAAAAAGTGTGCTTTTTCTGGGCATTGCGGTGCAAATTGCAAGCACATTATCTTCTATGGGAACACATCTAATTTGCAGATGCATTTCGTTGTGAATAGGATAAAATCCTGACTTGATCCTGATGTAAACCTGACCTGATCCTGATGCAATTCTGACCTGATCATGATCAAAAACTGACGTGAAACGCTGAACAACTACTTGTCAATTAAATGTGAAAACGGAGCTTCAATTCGCACCGCAAATGTGTGGACCCAGCCTTACTCTTCAATGTGCTATAAGCCTTAGCACAGAATTTAAAAGGGTTCATAGAACATCATTACATCTACAGTACATAGCTGAACACCATTCACGTTTTGTTTTTAGGGGATGCTACATTTTACAGCTTGAAGTTATGGTTTAGCACCAGTGAAATGAGAAGTGGAGACCCACAATGTTGTCATAGGTTGGAGTCAATAACAATTGTCCAACATTTGCTCTTGGAATTGTTTTTGGGTTTGTTCACACTATGATGTGTGTATGATTGTGTGCATAATAGGGATGAGCTTCGAGTTCGAGTCGAACTCATGTTCTACTCGAACATTGGCTGTTCGCAAGTTCGCCGAACAGCGAACAATTTGGGGTGTTCGCGGCAAATTCGAATGCCGCGGAACACCCTTTAAAAGTCTATGGGAGAAATCAAAAGTGCTAATTTTAAAGGCTTATATGCAAGTTATTGTCATAAAAAGTGTTTGGGGACCTGGGTCCTGCCCCAGGGGACATGGATCAATGCAAAAAAAAGTTTTAAAAACGGACGTTTTTTCAGGAGCAGTGATTTTATTAATGCTTAAAGTCAAACAATAAAAGTGTAATATCCCTTTAAATTTCGTACCTGGGGGGTGTCTATAGTATGCCTGTAAAGGGGCGCATGTTTCCCGTGTTTAGAACAGTCTGACAGCAAAATGACATTTTGAAGGAAAAAACTCATTTAAAACTACCGCGGCTATTGCATTGCCGACAATACACATAGAAGTTCATTGATAAAAACGGCATGGGAATTCCCCACAGGGCAACCCCGAACCAAAATTAAAAAAAAAAAATGATGTGGGGGTCCCCCTAAATTCCATACAAGGCCCTTCGGGTCTGGTATGGATATTAAGGGGAACCCCAGCCAAAATTTAAAAAAAAAATTGACGTGGGGTTCCCCCTAAATTCCATACCAGACCCTTCAGGTCTGGTATGGATTTTAAGGGGAACCCCGCGCCAAAAAAAAAAAAAAAAAACGGCGTGGGGTCCCCCTAAAAATCCATACCAGACCCTTATCCGAGCACGCAACCTGGCAGGCCGCAGGAAAAGAGGGGGGGACGAGAGTGCGGCCCCCCCCCCTCCTGAACCGTACCAGGCCACATGCCCTCAACATTGGGAGGGTGCTTTGGGGTAGCCCCCCAAAGCACCTTGTCCCCATGTTGATGAAGACAAGGGCCTCATCCCCACAACCGTGGCCGGTGGTTGTGGGGGTCTGCGGGCGGGGGGCTTATCGGAATCTGGAAGCCCCCTTTACCAAGGGGACCCCCAGATCCCGGCCCCCCCCCTGTGTGAAATGGTAAGGGGTTACTTACCCCTACCATTTCACTAAAAAACTGTCAAAAATGTTAAAAATGACAAGAGACAGTTTTTGACAATTCCTTTATTTAAATGCTTCTTCTTTCTTCCTTCATCTTCTTCTTCTTCTGGTTCTTCTGGCTCTTCTGGTTCTTCCTCCGGCGTTCTCGTCCAGCATCTCCTCCGCGGCGTCTTCTATCTTCTTCTCCTCGGGCCGCTCCGCACCCATGGCATGAGGGGGGAGGCTCCCGCTCTTCTCTTCATCTTCTTCTTCATCTTCATCTTCTTCTTCATCTTCTTCTTCTTCTTCTTCTTCTCTTCTTCATCTCTTCTTCCTTCTTCATTTCTTCTGCGGGCCGCTCCGCATCCATGCATGGAGGGAGGCTCCCGCTGTGTGACGGCGTCTCTTCGTCTGATGGTTCTTAAATAACGGGGGGCGGGGCCATCCGGTGACCCCGCCCCCCCTCTGACGCACGGTGAATTGACGGGACTTCCCTGTGACGTCACGGGGAATGCCACAGGGAAGTCCCGTCATGTCCCGTGCGTCAGAGGGGGGCGGGGTCACCGGGTGGCCCCGCCCCCCGTTATTTAAGAACCGTCAGACGAAGAGACGCCGTCACACAGCGGGAGCCTCCCTCCATGCATGGATGCGGAGCGGCCCGCAGAAGAAATGAAGAAGGAAGAAGAGATGAAGAAGAGAAGAAGAAGAAGAAGAAGAAGATGAAGAAGAAGATGAAGATGAAGAAGAAGATGAAGAGAAGAGCGGGAGCCTCCCCCCTCATGCCATGGGTGCGGAGCGGCCCGAGGAGAAGAAGATAGAAGACGCCGCGGAGGAGATGCTGGACGAGAACGCCGGAGGAAGAACCAGAAGAGCCAGAAGAACCAGAAGAAGAAGAAGATGAAGGAAGAAAGAAGAAGCATTTAAATAAAGGAATTGTCAAAAACTGTCTCTTGTCATTTTTAACATTTTTGACAGTTTTTTAGTGAAATGGTAGGGGTAAGTAACCCCTTACCATTTCACACAGGGGGGGGGCCGGGATCTGGGGGTCCCCTTGGTAAAGGGGGCTTCCAGATTCCGATAAGCCCCCCGCCCGCAGACCCCCACAACCACCGGCCACGGTTGTGAGGATGAGGCCCTTGTCTTCATCAACATGGGGACAAGGTGCTTTGGGGGGCTACCCCAAAGCACCCTCCCAATGTTGAGGGCATGTGGCCTGGTACGGTTCAGGAGGGGGGGGGGGCCGCACTCTCGTCCCCCCCTCTTTTCCTGCGGCCTGCCAGGTTGCGTGCTCGGATAAGGGTCTGGTATGGATTTTTAGGGGGACCCCACGCCGTTTTTTTTTTTTTTTTTTGGCGCGGGGTTCCCCTTAAAATCCATACCAGACCTGAAGGGTCTGGTATGGAATTTAGGGGGAACCCCACGTCAATTTTTTTTTTAAATTTTGGCTGGGGTTCCCCTTAATATCCATACCAGACCTGAAGGGCCTTGTATGGAATTTAGGGGGACCCCCACATCATTTTTTTTTTTTAATTTTGGTTCGGGGTTGCCCTGTGGGGAATTCCCATGCCGTTTTTATCAATGAACTTCTATGTGTATTGTCGGCAATGCAATAGCCGCGGTAGTTTTAAATGAGTTTTTTCCTTCAAAATGTCATTTTGCTGTCAGACTGTTCTAAACACGGGAAACATGCGCCCCTTTACAGGCATACTATAGACACCCCCCAGGTATGAAATTTAAAGGGATATTACACTTTTATTGTTTGACTTTAAGCATTTTTAAAATCACTGCTCCTGAAAAAACGGCCGTTTTTAAAACTTTTTTTTGCATTGATCCATGTCCCCTGGGGCAGGACCCAGGTCCCCAAACACTTTTATTGACAATAACTTGCATATTAGCCTTTAAAATTAGCACTTTTGATTATTCATGTTCGTGTCCCATAGACTTTAACGGTGTTCGCGTGTTCGAACGAATTTTTTTCCTGTTCGCATGTTCTGGTGCGAACCGAACAGGGGGGTGTTCGGCTCATCCCTAGTGCATAAAGCACATATGATTATGCATCTTTTAACAGTCACATAAATGCATTGTTAAATCATATTGCAGTTTTTTTCCATTTTTTTTTTTCTTTTTTTTACACCTCCTAATGTTATTTGTATGCACTGCTGCATGTTGTGGTGCATTACAGTGGGTTGTAACATGTACAGTGGGTTGCAACATGTCCCATTTTTTTCATTGGACACCAACCAGAATAGGACATTGAGTAAACTGTCTTGTTCTTGCATTAGCCTAAAAATTAAAACAATTATTATTTATCCCCAATGCCAGGAATGGCGCTAGGCTATGAGTGCTCAACCACTCATGGGAAATATGAATGATGCAGTTAAAAAATAATCCATAAAATGAATAAAGACAATTTATACAAACCAAAATTGGGGGGGGGGGGGGGCTTTATGAGTGGGTAGCTCTTATAGCTAGACAAAAGGAACTGACGACCTAGGGATGCTGGTGTCAAAATGGAGGTGGGACTCCACCTCTGTAAAACAAAAGCAGGGAAAGGGAGGCAGACAGCATGACCACTCTGGTGTAGTAAGTTCCAAGAAAGTTTATTTACAAAGAAAAGTTAAAAATGAATACTCCCAAAAGCATAAAAACCACACTTGTGTATGTGGGAGTCCACAGGAGAGTGTAAGCCTGTGGTGGAGGCACAGTCCTAAAAGGGTGCAGCTGGATGGATGGATGATGAGCTGCTACAGGCACAAAGTCTGGATCTCTGTGCCACTGGCTGTTAATGGGGAAATGGCTATGACAGGCCAGTAAGCATGTGTAGTGCTTCCTCGTTCCCGGTGTCAATGGCTGAGTTCAGGGTCACAGAATGCGCCCCCCAAAAAAGGAAATAACCTAGGTGTGGCTGTGACACAGCTCTGCAAGCATAAAAACACCAGCGTCAGGGCAAGAAGCAGAATTTTACAATGAGAAAATAGTGCATTCAGGCATTTCCAAGTAAAACACAAATCATAATATGCAGAGATACAAGTGCATATGATAACACCAAAAACTCTGGGGTAGATAGGAAAATGGTGAAGGACTATATAGCAAGGAGCTCATAGTTAGAGAATCCAAGACAAAAAAATTGCCGGGCACTTGTCCACAGGTTCTACCTATATTCAAAATATAACTTCAGTCCCGTATAACAGAATTCACCAGGCGCTGAACCATCAGTTTTTATTAAAGGGACCCTTAAGATGGCCTGTATTCCAGGGCATCTGGTAAGAAACCATCTCTCAGATACAAAAACAGACCATGGATGAGCAAGAAAAGCATTGCTTGATGATCTGGTCATGGCAAAGTTAACATTCATTCACTTCTACTTTAACTAATTCCAAACTTTGCATATTTGTAAATAACTTTTAATGCTTTGTACCAGATTCATAATACCAGATTCATAATATTAAACCGGAGAAGCTACAGAATAAAATGTGCACTATTTATCTTCAGTAACACTATGTTTAAACTAACACTAATAAAAAAAATAAGTTTTGTTAGATTTTTCTAGAGTGTTTCTCACTCTTTTTTTCAGACACCGTTTAAAATTATGGAAAATCTGGAGGCACCCTCCAAAATCATGGACAGTTTTGAGGTGTTCTATTTTAACCACTTCAGCCCCGGAAGGATTTGCCCCCTTCCTGACCAGGTCATTTTTTGAGATACAACATGTACAGCGTGACCGTGCCCACGGGTCCCGCAAACTCAATGTCTGCCGGTGAGTCGCGATCGTGTCACAGAGCTGCAGAATGGGGAGATGCCTATGTAAACAAGGCTTTTCCCCGTTCTGCCTAGTGACATGACAGGGATCTACTGCTCCCAGGCATCGGGAGCAGGGATCGCTGTCATGTCAGTGGTAGCCCATCCCCCCACAGTTAGAATCACTCCCTAGGACACACTTAACCCCTTGATCGCCCCCTAGTGTTTAACCCCTTCCCTGCCAGTGTCATTTACACAGTATTCAGTGCATTTTTATAGCACTGATTACTGTATAAATGACAATGGTCCCAAAATAGTGTCAAAAGTGTCCAAGGTGTCCGCCATAATGTTGCAGTCACGATAAAAATCACAGATCGCCGCCATTACTAATAAAAAAAAATAATAATAAAAATGCCATAAAACTATCCTCTATTTGTATACGCTATAACTTTTGCGCAAACCAATCAATATACGCTTATTGCAATTTTTTTTACCAAAAATTTTGTCGAAGAATACATATCGGCCTAAACTGAGGAAAAAATTTGTTTTTTTTTATATATTTTGGGAGATATTTATTATAGCAAAAAGTAAAAAATATTGCTTTTTTTTAAATTGTCGCCCTTTTTTTGTTTATACAGCAAAAAATAAAAACCGCAGAGGTGATCAAATACCACCAAAAGAAAGCTCTATTTGTGTGAAAAAAAGGACATCAATTTTGTTTTGGTGTAACGTCGCACGCACGCACAATTGTTAATTGTCAGGTGCTCTGGTCAGGAAGGGGGTAAAATCTTCCGGGGCTGAAGCGGTTACCTGACAATTGTGCAGTCGTGTGACATTGTACCCAAACAAAATTTTTTCCCCACAAATAGAGCTTTCTTTTGGTGGTATTTGATCAGCTCGGTTTTTATTTGTTGTGCTATAAACAAAAGAAGAGCGTCAATTTTGAAAAAAACACACGATTTTGTACTTGTAAGGTAAATGTAAAAAAAACTAATTTCTTCATCAGTTAAGGCCGATATATATTCTTCTACATATTCTTGGTTAAAAAAATCACAATAGGCATACTGTATATTGATTGGTGTGCGCAAAAGTTATAGTGTCTACAAAATAGGGGAACGATTTATGTCATTTTTATTATTATTTTTGATCAGGACTGCAACATTGTGGTGGACAGATCGGACACTTTTGACACTTTTTTAGAACCATTGACATTTATACAGCGATCAGAGCTAAAAAATAGCCACTAATTACTGTATAAATGTAACTGGCAGGGAATTGGTTAACACTAGGGGGCGATCGAGGGGTTAACTGTGTTTCCTATGTGTATTTCTAACTGTGGGGGGATGGGAGTGACTGGGGGAGGAGACAGATCATGTGTTCCTACTTAGCAGGAACACACAATCTGTCTCTACTACCCTGACAGAACCAGGATTTGTGTGTTTACACACACAGATCCCTGTTCTCATTTTGTCAGGAGTGATCGCGTGTGCCCGGTGGACATCGTGCACGCTGGGCACGTGCATCGGCTCCAGGGACATGCTGCGGGTGTGGACTGCTACAGCGTCTTAAAGAGCCGACGTATAGCTACGGCAATTTGCGCAGCCATGCCAACCTGCCGCAGTACAACTGTGGCAGCTGGTCGGCAAGTGGTTAAAATGTAAAAACAAATAGATTTACATAATGCAGCAACATCTATACACATAGGGCACCCAACATTAGAGGTGATTTATTTTTCCAAAGCAAATATACTTTTGCAAACTGGTACTGCATAGTATTCCAGTGTTTCTCTTCTCCTTCAGTTTTTTTCATCACTTAGCTAATGAGACCCCAAAGCTGATGGAGGGAGGCAAGGGAGGGTCAAACAAGGATGATATGCAACCAGTTGATATCCTCCTTATCAAATGATGATGCCATTGGTTGTTAGGAGGTTGGCAGCTAGAAGGTTGTGATGGTGTACAATGAAAACCTGTGGCTTTGTGTAACTAAAAGGCAGGCTTGATCCACCCCCTGGCTTGTATACAATTTTGGGGACATTTTTAGGCATTATGCCAAGGAGTCCTTGAAGAAACCTCAAGGCATTCTGGTTAAAAAAGGCTGGTCTAAAGATTTAAAAAAAAAAAATCATTGTTGCAAGACAAGATTCACAAAAAGTGTGTGTTTCCTTAAAAGAAACAATATATGTATAACCTTATTTTAAAAATGGAACCTCCGCTTATCTACTTCCTCCCTCCCTCCGGTGCCACATTTGCCACCTTTCAGGGGAGAGGGGTGAACGGGGAACCTGTTTTTGACAGGTACCCTTCCCCACTCCTGGGAGACAGAGCCGCTGAGCTGTCCCTCGGAAGTTCGGTCTCCCTCCTCCTTCTTCTGCCGCCAGGCCAGTTAGAAAGCACAGCACACTTTGCACATGAACAGTAGGGAACCAGCTGTGAAGCTGAAAGGCTTCATTGCCGGTTTCCCTTAACTTGAATGACAGCGGCAGCACCCGAGAGCTGATCTGAAAATTGACAGGGATGTTGACATCGCAGGAACCCTAGACAGGTAAGTGTCCTAATATTAAAAGTCAGCAGCTACAGTATTTGTAGCTGCTGAATTTTATTTTTTTTTTGTGGTAGGGACGGGGACTGACTCCTCCTTAAGTAATGATTGTTAAATAAATAGATCCATAGCAGAATTGTTAAAATTGCTCTGGTCCATAGGGGTGAACAAGTGTGAGAGGGAAAGTGGTTAAGTAAATACTTTTCTCTTAACCTTATTTAGTAAAAGTATTTTTTGCTTAAAGGGCCACCCCACCTAAAACTGATATTCTGTTTTGGATCTTACTGGAGAGTGTCCAAATGGTTCCTTTTGACTTGCAGGGACTCCAGTGGTTAGCTATTGTGGTGTGTATTGTGTAGTAATACACACCTGTGACTGCAATTAGAAGAAGATTCACATCCATGTAGTTTAGTTCATATTATGAAGATTTCAACAAGAGGAGTGGGATTACTCAAAAGTGTGAAGAAAAATGTCTGAATTGGACATGAAGGGAGTTCAGCAGTATCCCAGGAAGAACTCGCCTTAAAGCTCAATTGAACCCTTTTAAAACCGAACTAAACAAATAGATTTAACTGCTTCCCAAAAACACATGCTGCAAAAGATAACTGTCTCAGTCGCTTGTGCTTTTAAGTGAACTGTCAATACATCAAATGGCCGGTGTCGTAACTGATCACATGTGTAGTACCATATCAACTACAGATCAAGCAGAGGCTAAGATGGCAGCTTCCTTGGCTGTGAAGGATAGTAGGGTTACTAATTATATATTTTTAGAAAGTAGAAAATATCGAGGAGGGGTTTCATACTTTTTGGTCTTTTTTCACTTATTTATTAAAAAATAAAAAATCCAGTGGTGATCAAATACCACCAAAAGAAAGCTCTATTTGTGTGAAAAAAATGACATGAATTTAATTTGTGTACAGTGTTGCAAGAACCTGCAATTGCCAGTTAAAGTAGAGCAGTACAGAATAGCAAAAAATGGCCTGGTCATGAAGGGTGTAAAAGTGATTAACCACTTCAGTACCAGGCACTTCCCCCCCCCTTCCTGCCCAAGCCAATTTGCAGTGCTGTCACTTTTTAAATGACAATTGCGTGGTCATGCTACACTGTACCCAAACAACATTTTTTTATTGTTTTGTTCCCACAAACAGAGCTTTCTTTTGGTAGTATTTGATCACCTCTGCTTTTTTTTTTTGTGCGAAACAAATAAAAAAAGACCGAAAATGTTGAAAAAAAAAGTTTTTCTTTGTTTCTGTTATAAAATTTTGTAAATAAGTACATTTTCTCCTTTACTGATAGGCACTGATGAGGCTGCACTGACGGGCACTGATAAAGCAGCACTGATGGGCACTGATGAGGTGGCACCAATGAGGTGGCACTGATGATGATGGCTGCTGATAGGCAGCACTGATGGGCACTGATAGGCAGCATCGATGAGCAATGATAGGCGGCACTGATATGCAGCACTGATGGGCATTGATAGGCGGCACTGATGGGCACTCATAGGTGGCACTGGTACTGAAAGTCTGTACTGATGGGCACTTATGGGTGGCACTGATAGGCGGCACTGATGGGCACTGATGAGCACTGATAGGCGGCACTGATTGGCATCTGTCTGGGCACTGACTGTCATCCCTGGTGGTCCTGGGTGGCATACCTGGTGGTCATCCATTGTGGGCATCCCTGGTGGTCCAGTGTGGGCATCCGTGGGGAGGCTGCGCTGATAATCAATCAGTGCAGACCCCCCTGACCGGAGAGCCGCCGATCGGCTCTCCTCACGTCTCTCAGATGCGAGTTAGGAAAAGCCAATACACGGCTTTTCCTGTTTACACTGTGATCAGCTATAATTGGACACGGCTGATCACGTGGTAAAGAGCCTCCGTCAGAAGCTGTTATAAAATTTTGTAAATAAGTACGCTTTCTCCTTAACTGATAGGTGCTGATGAGGCTGCACTGACGGGCACTGATAAGGCAGCACTGATGGGCACTGATGAGGTGGCACCAATGAGGTGCCACTGATGGGCACTGATGATGGGCACTGATAGGCAGCACTGATGGGCACTGATAGGCAGCATTGATGAGCAATGATAGGCGGCACTGACATGCAGCACTGATGGGCATTGATAGGTGGCACTGATGGGCACTCATAGGTGGCACTGATGGACACGGATAGGTGACATTGGTACTGAAAGGCTGCACTGATGGGCACTTATGGGTGGCACTGATAGGCTGCACTGATGGGTACTAATGGGTGGCACTGATTGGCATCTGTCTGGGCACTGACTGTCATCCCTGGTGGTCCTGGGTGGCATACCTGGTGGTCATCCATTGTGGGCATCCCTGGTGGTCCAGTGTGGGCATCCGTGGGGAGGCTGCGCTGATAATCAATCAGTGCAGACCCCCCTGTCAGGAGAGCCGCCGATCGGCTCTCCTCACGTCTCTCAGACGCGAGTGATGAAAAGCCAATACACTGCTTTTCCTGTTTACACTGTGATCAGCTATGATTGGACACGGCTGATCACGTGGTAAAGAGCCTCCGTCAGAGGCTCTTTACCCAGATTGGTGTTGCGGTGTGTCAGACTGACACGCCGCACCACTGATCGCTGCGCTGTGCGCCCCCACAGCCGCACGCTGGCTGTTATCCTGAAAGACGTCATATGATGTCCAGCCAGGATAACGGAACCACCACCCGGCCGTCATTCTGCTATAGGCCGAGCGGGAAGTGGTTAATAATAATATTATTATTATTATACAGGATTTATATAGTGCCTACAGTTTACACAGCGCTTTACAACTTGAGGGTAGACAGTACAACTACAATACATGTTAAAACAGTAGGAATCAGAGAGCCCTGCTCGTAGAGCATACAGTCTAATGCCGTGTACACACAATCGCACATTCCGACAACAAAATCCATGTTTTTTTCCTACGGATGTTGACTCAAACTTGGCTTGCATACACACGGTCACACAAATCTTGCCAGAAATTCTGAACATCAAGAACGCGGTGATGTACAACACGTACGATGGCACTAAAAAAGGGAAGTTCAATAGCCAGTGCGCCACCCTTCTGCTAATCTCGTTTTAGTAGAAGTTTGGTGAGAGACGATTCACGCTTTTCAGCCTGGTGCTTTTCCGATCGTTACTGCTCTTCAGTTTGTGCTTGTGGGTTCGTATCTGGTTTTCAGTGAGTGTAGTCAGTTTGCATTTGTTTTTCAGTGTGTATTATTATAGTACGTATTCGATTTTCAGTGCGTTCTTGTCCACTCGTTTCTGATTTTCAGCTCGCTCTTCTCAGGCCTTTCTGATTTTCATTGCGTTCTGTTAGTTTATTCTGACCAGCTGACCGTTTTGAAGCCATGTTGCGGGTACGTACTCGTCGTAGAGTTTGTGCTGTGCAGGGGTTGGTGTTGGGGTTCTTACTCTGACCCAACCCCAGTCCATGAACAGGGCGGGGAGGAGTTCATGGACCAAGAATTGGGTACTCCAGCGTGACCAATTCTCTCATATGCCTCTGTTGCAGGAGATCCGTGGGAATAATCCTGATGATTTCAGGAATCATCTCGGGATGACAGACCCCATTTTTCACCGTCTGTTGGCTTTGCTGTCCCCTTATATTACCAAGCAGGACACCTGCATGTGGCAAGCCATCACTCCCGAGCAGAGGCTAGTCGACACGTTGCGGTACTTGGCGACAGGGAGAAGTCTGCAGGACATCAAGTTCTCGACAGGCATCTCCCCCCAGGCTTTGGGGATCATTATTCCAGAGACCTGTTCTGCCATCATTCAGGTCCTGCAGAAGGACTATATTAGGGTAAATTTTCTCCTTTAACATCACATTCTTTGTATTTAATGTTTGGTAATGTATTGTATTTATTTCATCATTCCCTAATTACCATGATTGTATTATGCTGTGAATGTCCTCTTTGTTCTCATGCTTGCTTGAAATTTTTTTTGTCCTTCATGCATATTTGCCTTCACTAACCTCCCCAGCATGCTATCCTGGGCCCATACACACCTAGCCTAATCACTTAACAATGTATTTTGTTAGCTCAATAGTAGTGCTTTACCCTAAACACCCCCCAAAATGTGTACAAATGTTATTTGTGTCCTTTGTGACAGACCTAGCCAGGACAGAGGCTTTTGGAGGGGACTGAATGCTAGCCTCGTGCTGACTGATCAAGAGCCCTGGCATTTGGGGGAATGGTGCTCTTTGTGAGCTGTATGCCTAGGGACCCTTGAGGTGGTGTTACTTTGGATTCAGGCCGATATCCCCCCAAGAGCCATATTACAAATACTGACTGATTCATACTGTTGGGACACATACTGTTAGATGCTAATGTCATCAACTCCAGCCACCTGTCTGTTGTCTTCTATAATATAAATGAGTCTAGTCTGGCTTGCCACAGCTTCTAAGAGTATTTCACCTATTGTTGTTTGTTCTAATTAACCTTGCTATTGTATGAAGGAGTTCTGGGTTGATAATGTAGATTGTGTCTTCTGAGCTAATAGAGACGGCAAGTCTGTCCTAAAGGTCATGTCTCTTAGTCACTTAGGCTGTCTAAAGGATTAGATAATTAGCTCATGTTAATTAGGTTTCTGGTTACAGTTTGTCATCCTGCTGTATATATTTGTGTGAAAATCTCAAATAAAAGGTTATTCGTGATGTACTCCAAGACTGGTGTGGTCTGATGTTTTACCCTACACTGAGCTACGACTAGTGAATGGGAAAGCTAAGGGGTCTTGGATTGTGTGGTACCGGACAAAGGAAGCATTTACGGCGGACATCTTGAGTATGGGTCTGTCACATCCTTAAATTCGTGCAGAGTGCCAGAGTATCATTTGGAACCCTCCCTCTCCCCCAACCGCTAAGTCAACCGATACCAATCCCCTATCCGCTGACTTTGCCAAACCCATACACACTATACCTACATCATTTGTGGTCAGATTTCTGTATGAATTCACCAAAGCATGTAGTGAAAGGGCCTGCCAGAATACTTTCAAATGGTACTGTTTAAAGTTTTGTTCTCCTATTATCTTGATAGGTAATTGCAGAATGTAAAAAAAGTGCTTCAATTTGTACAGTGTTTATTTATATTTTTATATTATGACACTCCTTACCTGTCCAGTGGGCTGCCAATAGTTTAAGTAAGGAGGGGCTGGCCAAAGTAAAACACATTATTTATGCATTCAGCTCTCAATGAAGTGGAGAGGGTTACCTATCCAAAACATACCCCCCCTCAATTTTTTACAATGGGCCATCAGAGAGGGTGAGGAATCTGATAAGTGGACCTTAGATTTTTGTTTTTGAATACTCCTTAAAATAAATGTCATACTGATGTTGGCCAAGAATGTTTGTGTCTAATCTGCTTGCAATGTTTATGTGCAAAATTACTAAGTTCTTTTTTCTTGTTTGACTCTACAGTTTCCTTCAACGCCACAGGAATGGCAGACTGTGGCTTCCCAATTTGCCTAGTGGTGGGACTTTCCCAACTGCGGAGGGGCAATAGATGGGACACACGTACACATCGTGCCTCACCCCAACTCGGGGTTTTACTATTATAAGTACAAGGGGTTTAATATCATTGTGATGTTCGCGCTGGTGTTGGTGACATATGAGTTTCTCTATGTGGACGTGGGGAAGAATGGCCATATGTCGTATGGTGGAGTCATCGCCCAGACAGAGTTCTACACACGGCTCCAGAATGGTGGCTTGGGATTGCCACCTGCTGAAGAGAACGTGGAAGGACTCCCGTTTGTCTTTGTCGCTGAAGAAGCGTTTGGGCTGGGTGATCACCTGATGTGGTCGTTCCAGATGAGGACCCTGACCCCGGACCAGAGGGTTTTTTAACTACCGGCTGGCCAGAGCCAGAAGAGTGGTGGAGAATGCCTTCGGCATAATGGCCAGCCGATTCCACCTATTCCTTATGGCAATCAACATGGCGGAATATAAACTTAACCATATAATCCTTGCATGCTGTCAGGAAAGAAGCAAGTACCAGTCTCGCCAATATCGCTGCCTTCCTTCGCACATGCGCGGTAGAGCAGCACTCCGGCGCATCCCTGGGCACAATACAGCGAAACGGCTAATGCGCGTGCGCAATTCGGCTAACGACTAATGTGTGTGTGTGTGCAATTCAGCGAAACGGCTAATGCGTGTGCGCGATTCAGCGGAACAGCGAATGCACATAGGCAATAGTGCGCGCACAACATGAGCCTCCCACTGCCCTATAAAAGCCACTCTGTGCCATGACCAGATTGCTGGTTTGTCTTTCAGGTCCCCGTGTATTTCCTGCTTGTATCCTGATTCTTGATTACCTGTTGTGACCCGGATTGACCTTGACCTGCTCTGATCTCTTCCTGCATCTGACCCTCAGCTTGCCTCTCGGACTTCTCCACTTGCTTCCTGTGTTTGACCCTCGGCCTGTCTACGGATATTGCTTCCTGTCTCCAGTGATTGACCCTCAGCCTGCTCCTGGACTTTGCTATTGTCTTCAGTGCTCAACCTCTGGCTTGCTCACAGACATTGCTTCCAGTTACCTGTGTTTGACCCTCAGCCTGTTTACGGACTTTGCTGTCAATCTTCAGTACTAAGTCATCAGCCTGCTGACAGACCTGCTAACAGTCCTTTGCACTAGACTGTTTTTGCTTATCTAGAGACTCTTACTAGTCAACGGTGTTTGACCCCTGACCTGTTGTTGGATCAGCTGTTCATCTTCCTTCTTGAGATTCAGCATCTTCCAGTCCTGCATTGCTGTCTCCCTGCCGGTGACCTTCACGCAAGACCTGCCCAGCCTGCTGGTGACTCGTGCCTCTTTATGCCCTTCACCCCCTGTACCGTCTCCAGGAGTGGAGTGCGCTTAGTCACAAGAGGTTACCGCTCTCAGCATCTCGGCCTCGGTGAGTACCCTTATCTGACACATGCTGCATTCTCCAAAACTATTTAAGGAGTATTTCAATGAACTATGTTGCCTCAGTTGGGCCTGAGACCGGGCCTAACAAACAAACCCTGACAGCGCTTGAAGCTGGCCGTCCTGGATTGCCCCCCAAAGCGACCGTGAGGTACGTATCAAATATATGGAGTACTTTGCGGGTAGGGGGGCCATTGATATGCCAGAAAATGTTTAAGAAATACTTTTAAAATAACTTTTTGATTAAAACTGAAATAAGGCTTCCTTTGATTTACTGCTTGTGTTTCTTTTAGCTGTCTCCTAGGTTCTCCAATGGGCTTTTCCTTTTGGCCATTTTCTTCAATAGTGCAAACATTGATAATGTATGTAATGCATTACATCATTTTCAGCACCATGAGTGAATTTTGGTGAGTCACGAAAATGGCATGATTGTGTGAAAAATTATAAAGCACTGTGGGAGTTTTTTACTAAAGGAAAATCCACTTTGCACTCCAAGTGCACTGCAAAAATGCACATGAAACTGCACTTGAAACTGCACTGAAAGTGCACTTGTAGTGCAAAGTGGATTTGCCTTTAATAAATAACCCCCATTTCAGTGTAAACACTAACTTAGTCCAAAAAATGATATTGAACATTGAAAGAAGAAGCCACACATTGTTGAGTAGAAAACTTTTTACTATGTGCACATTCACATGTAAATCATGATTGCACACCATGATCTCCCCGATGAGGACATGTGCACTTGCACTTGTGAAATGAGATTCTTCTTCCACAACATCCACATCACCTAAAATAAAAAAACACACCATGTATTATAAATATGCAGGCATCCATCTATTACCTGAAGCTGTGGTCTCAGACACTCACCTGTTGTGGTCACTATTTCGCCCACTTCATAAACCTCTCCTTCCTCCACATCTTCTGGTTGTGGTGTCGGTATTTCCTTTTGTTTAGGAGGTGGGGGGTCCCTGGTGTCCTCAGATGTCCCGAGTCTTTTCTCCCCTATGTGAATAAAAAAAGGAATACTTCGCACACAGATATTTGATGCCAGAAATAGTAATATGAAACATTGCTTGGAAGTGTCGTACAATTGTCTTTTTTGGCAGAGTTCCAAGCTGAAGACATTATTTGTTTCCCTTTATAAAGCTGGAATAGTTACCTGTTTTGTACAAGTTTCACACATGGAGACACCCCTAGTATCCACTGGAGCACCTGTGCGGGACACCCTAAAAAGGGCGTTCTGGTGTCCCACACTAATGCTTCTGCGTCCAGATGTGTAAACAGCTGCTGAGTGTCCTCTCCTTACACTGAATCAAGTTTGCATTTCATTATAGTTACAAACCCATCTAGACAACAAACTTCTTTGAATACAAATAGGCATGAACAAATGTAGTTAACCTGCATCTACCAAAAACATTGTATTAGTGGGCAAACGAACGATGTTTACTATGAACGATTACTGTGCCCACGAACCTGAAACTTGCCATTTTAAACTGTATAACAGTAAAGAAAAGCACATGGAGCAGCATGCAAGTAATAATAATAATAGGAACACACGACAACTACTTACTTTTTTGAAGAACTCTCTTGATCTTTCTGTACTGATTGTGCTCACTCAATTTGAGGTCTGACCATCGTTACCTCAATTGATCCTTGGATCGCCGTACGCCAAAATTCCTGTGCAAACTTTTCACAACTTTAGTCATGATCTTGGCCTTTCTCACATTTGGGTTTGGGTAAGGTCCATTCTTTCTGTCATAGTCGTCCCTCTTCAAGATGTCCACCATCTCCACCATCTCTATAAAGGACATATTTGAGGCCTTAAATCTTCTCTGGGATCAGGACGTACGTGGCTCTGGCCTTTCATCATTGCTGCTGCTGTCTCCATGCACTTGCTCTTTCTCCGCCATGTGCTCTCCCACTGTGCTGAAAGACAAGGGGCAAGGGAATAGACCAGAAAGAACGTCAGGGGCGGGCGGAGTTTCACGCATGCGCAGTGTATATAAAGCATAACACGCATGCGTCATACCTACAATCTGTGAGCGGAGGAAGGAGTAGCGGAAGCGCTGATCGTTCTAACGAAGGTACAAGTTTAACTTGGTGCATCAGTGGCCTATAGGGATGAGCTTCGAGTTCGAGTCGAACTCATGTTCGACTCGAACATTGACTGTTCGCAAGTTCGCAGAACAGCGAACAATTTGAGGTGTTCGCGGCAAATTCGAATGCCGCGAAACACCCTTTAAAAGTCTATGGGAGAAATCAAAAGTGCTAATTTTAAAGGCTTATATGCAAGTTATTGTCATAAAAAGTGTTTGGGGACCTGGTTCCTGCCCCAGGGGACATGGATCAATGCAAAAAAAGTTTCAAAAACGGCCGTTTTTTCAGGAGCAGTGATTTTAATAATGCTTAAAGTCAAACAATAAAAGTGTAATATCCCTTTAAATTTCGTAGCTGGGGGGTGTCTATAGTATGCCTGTAAAGGGGCGCATGTTTCCCGTGTTTAGAACAGTCTGACAGCAAAATGACATTTCGAAGGTAAAAACCCATTTAAAACTACTCGCAGCTATTGCATTGCCGACAATACACATAGAAGTTCATTGATAAAAATGGCATGGGAATTCCCCACAGGGGAACCCCGAACCAAAATTTAAAAAAAAATGACGTGGGAGTCCCCCTAAATTCCATACCAGGCCCTTCAGGTCTGGTATGGATATTAAGGGGAACCCCGGCCAAAATTAAAAAAAAAAAAAGACGTGGGGTTCCCCCTAAATTCCATACCAGACCCTTCAGGTCTGGTATGGATTTTAAGGGGAACCCCGCGCCAAAAAAAAAAAAAAAAAAAACGGCGTGGGGTCCCCCCAAAAATCTATACCAGACCCTTATCTGAGCATGCAACCTGGCAGGCCGCAGGAAAAGAGGGGGGATGAGAGTGCGCCCCCCTCCTCCTGAACCGTACCAGGCCACATGCCCTCAACATTGGGAGGGTGCTTTGGGGTAGCCCCCCAAAACACCTTGTCCCCCTGTTGATGAGGACAAGGGCCTCATCCCCACAACCCTGGCCGGTGATTGTGGGGGTCTGCGGGCGGGGGGCTTATCAGAATCTGGAAGCCCCCTTTAACAAGGGGACCCCCAGATCCCGGCCCCCCCCCCTGTGTGAAATGGTAAGGGGGTACTTACCCCTACCATTTCACTAAAAAACTGTCAAAAATGTTAAAAATTACAAGAGACAGTTTTTGACAATTCCTTTATTTAAATGCTTCTTCTTTCTTCTATCTTCCTTCATCTTCTTCTGGTTCTTCCTCCAGCGTTCTCGTCCAGCATCTCCTCCGCGGCGTCTTCTATCTTCTTCTCCTCTGGCCGCTCCGCACCCATGGCATGGGGGAAGGCTCCCGCTCTTCTCTTCATCTTCATCTTCTTCTCTTCTTCCTTCTTCTCTTCTTCTCCCCCCGCCCCCCGTTATTTAAGAACCGTCAGACGAGGAGACGCCGTCACACAGCGGGAGCCTCCTTCCATGCCAGCATGGATGCGGAGCGGCCCGGAGAAGAAAATGAAGAAGAGAAGAAGAAGAGAAGAAGATGAAGAAGATAAAGAGAAGAGCGGGAGCCTCCCCCCATGCCATGGGTGCGGAGCGGCCCGAGGAAAAGAAGATAGAAGACGCCGCGGAGGAGATGCTGGACGAGAACGCCGGAGGAAGAACCAGAAGAGCCAGAAGAACCAGAAGAAGAAGATGAAGGAAGATAGAAGAAAGAAGAAGCATTTAAATAAAGGAATTGTCAAAAACTGTCTCTTGTCATTTTTAACATTTTTGACAGTTTTTTAGTGAAATGGTAGGGGTAAGTACCCCCTTACCATTTCACACAGGGGGAGGGGCCAGGATCTGGGGGTCCCCTTGTTAAAGGGGGCTTCCAGATTCCGATAAGCCCCCCGCCCGCAGACCCCCACAACCACCGGCCAGGGTTGTGGGGATGAGGCCCTTGTCCTCATCAACATGGGGACAAGGTGTTTTGGGGGGCTACCCCAAAGCACCCTCCCAATGTTGAGGTCATGTGGTCTGGTACGGTTCAGGAGGGGGGGCCACACTCTCGTCCCCCCCTCTTTTCCTGTGGCCTGCCAGGTTGCGTGCTCGGATAAGGGTCTGGTATGGATTTTTGGGGGGACCCCACGCCGTTTTTTTTTTTTTTTTGGCGCGGGGTTCCCCTTAAAATCCTGAAAAACCTGAAGGGTCTGGTATGGAATTTAGGAGGAACCCCACGTCATTTTTTTTTTAAATTTTGGTTCGGGGTTCCCCTGTGGGGAATTCCCATGCCGTGTTTATCAATGAACTTCTATGTGTATTGTCGGCAATGCAATAGCCGCGAGTAGTTTTAAATGGGTTTTTTCCTTCGAAATGTCATTTTGCTGTCAGACTGTTCTAAACACGAGAAACATGCGCCCCTTTACAGTCATACTATAGACACCCCCCAGCTACGAAATTTAAAGGGATATTACACTTTTATTGTTTGACTTTAAGCATTATTAAAATCACTGCTCCTGAAAAAACAGCCGTTTTTAAAACTTTTTTTTGCATTGATCCATGTCCCCTGGGGCAGGACCCAGGTCCCCAAACACTTTTTATGACAATAACTTGCATATAAGCCTTTAAAATTAGCACTTTTGATTATTCATGTTCATGTCCCATAGACTTTAACGGTGTTCGCGTGTTCGAACAAACTTTTTTCCTGTTCGCATGTTCTGGTGCGAACCGAACAGGGGGGTGTTCAGCTCATCCCTAGTGGCCTATACTGCTTCTAGATTGAGGCCTATATTGGGACAAGATTAGAAGAGTTTAGCCTGACATTAGGGTTTGTCTTGTGTTGTGTCTTGCAGAGAAAATGGATGACTTCAATGATCACAACTTCCTCCCCCTATTCATAGACAAGTACAGGGAGCTGCCCTGTCTGTGGCAGGTGAAACATCCGCATTATAATCATAAACAAAAGAGGCAGGCAGCGCTGGAGAAACTGCTGGAGTTGGTGAAGCCGCAGATCCCCACGGCAACCATCCCCTATTTGAAGGCAAAAATTGGTGGGCTGAGGAGCACTTATAATAGGGAGCACAATAAGGTCCAGAATTCCATGAGATCAGGAGCAGCAGCAGATGCCATTTATGTCCCCAGGCTGTGGTACTATGACAGACTGCGTTTTCTGTCAGACCAGACTGAAGTCAGGCAATCACGCTCAACCCTTCCTTCCACTCTTCCTTCCACACTTCCTTCCACCCCAGCTGAGGCTTCCAACGTCCATCCTGGGTCTTCCAGCCAGAAGTGGAGGAGCCCAGCTGGAGCCAGGTATAGCATTGTTCTTCATATTTCTTGTCGCAAAATTAATGATGTTAACTAGATGTTATTATTGATCACTAATTGCTGATTTAATAAAGTGTTTTACATATCAATAGACAGTAGTGGCCAAAAATGTTTGGGACAAGAATTAAAAATGCTGGGGTCAGAGTGATAATCTTTTCTATTTGTTAACATTCAATTTGCAACAATCATGAGCTGAAAATTGTGTGTGATTGATGAATAAAACACTAAAACTATGTCCCTTTTTCATACACAGGAAAGCCTCAACCAGGAGGAGGGCGTGGAATGTGGCAGCCAGAAGGAGGCTGTGGAATGTGGCAGCCAGGAGGTGGCGGGGAAAGTTGCAGCCAGGATGATGGTGGGGGAAAGTGGCAGCCAGGAGGTGGCAGGGGTAAGTGGCACCCAGAAGCTGACCGAATCCCAGGTCCCTCCCCTCCGCCTTCCAACCAAAAGGCCCAGGAAGGGGAGTAACGTGAAGGAGGCAGCGCTTGGGCTGATTCGGGAGGCTAATGCTGCCTCTCCAGCAGAGAGGCGAGAAGTGTGAGTTAAATGCAGATATCCTTAGTTGGGTTAAATATCTCTGTTGGGAAATTGTTTGAGTCAGTTCCCATAGAGATGTGCTTTGAGAAGTGCCCTATATTGATTTGAATGCACGTGATCCGGGGTGAACTGGGTGCCAATGTCCCTTTCCCATTTGGTAAAGGGGGGGGGGGGTCAAACATCTGTTTTTCATGGAGAAGGTTGTAAAAGAGAGAGATACCCTTTTTTCTAGAGGAGGGGGATTTAAGGTATGACCATGCCATGATTGGGATCTCTTTGGTGAGATGTGATTGCTTGGCTAAACAGTGACTAATTTGTAGAAATTGATATAGGTCTGAGGAGGCCAATAGCTGCTCCTGCTGCATCCTGGGGAAAGATTTCAGTTTACCTTTAACATAGAAGTCAGGTAATGACCTATGGGGGGACATTAGGGGGTTGGAAGGCGAATATCTGGAATTAGCAGACTAATGACTGAGGTGGGTATCAATAATGGAGTTGTAGGGATTTGCTTCCAACCAAAGGCTAGGAATTTCCACCATGTTAGGGTGGCAGCTCTGATCGTCGGTGAGAGGTGATAGGGGACATTGCCTTTCAGACCCGTACTATGAAGCCATAATTCCAGGTTGAGACCGGGTAACATAGATTGTTCAAGGGCACACCAGTGGGTGTCAAGATGAGTTAAACCAGCTCCTCATCTGTGCTAAAACCGTGCAGTAGTAGTAGTAGTCTCTGATATCCACCTGCCAATCTGTGCTTAATACGAATATTGTGTGCACTTCAGGACTTCTTCCCCTGCCAAATAAATTAATTTAGAGGCCTTTGGAGAGAGGAGAGGAAGGAGTTGGGGATGTGGATTGGGAGAGTATGAAAGAGGTTCAGGATCTGGGGAAGCAGATTCATTTTAAATGCTGCTAGGTGACCTGCCCAGGAAAGATTGTGCTAGCTTATCTAGGTCTTGTGTGAGTTTTAGTCTAAAGGGTATAACATTTTTCTTGAACAGTCGTTTGGTAGTCTTGGTCAAGGTATCCTAGGTATCCTATACCCGTGTCATTCCATACATAAGGATAGGTCAGTTGCAACCAATTTTGTATTGTTCCATCAATGTTATGATCAAGAATATGACATTTAGTTGTATTCACCTTATAGAATGAGACGTTTCCAAACTACAGTGGGGACGGAAAGTATTCAGACCCCCTTACATTTTTCACTCTTTGTTATATTGCAGCCATTTGCTAAAATCATTTAAGTTCATTTTTTCCTCATTAATGTACACACAGCACCCCATATTGACAGAAAAACACAGAATTGTTGACATTTTTGCAGATTTATTAAAAAAGAAAAACTGAAATATCACATGGTCCTAAGTATTCAGACCCTTTGCTGTGACACTCATATATTTAACTCAGATGCTGTCCATTTCTTCTGATCATCCTTGAGATGGTTCTACACCCTTATTTGAGTCCAGCTGTGTTTGATTATAATGATTGTACTTGATTAGGAAAGCCACACATCTGTCTATATAAGACCTTACAGCTCACAGTGCATGTCAGAGCAAATGAGAATCATGAGGTCAAAGGAACTGCCTGAAGAGCTCAGAGACAGAATTGTGGCAAGGCACAGATCTGGCCAAGGTTACAAAAAAATTTCTGCTGCACTTATGGTTCCTAAGAGCACAGTGGCCTCCATAATCCTTCAATGGAAACGTTTGGGACGACTAGAACCCTCCCTAGAGCTGGCCGTCCAGCCAAACTGAGCTATCGGGGGAGAAGAGCCTCGGTAAGAGGGGTAAAGAAGAACCCAAAGATCACTGTGGCTGAGCTCCAGAGATGGAAGAAAGTTGTAGAAAGTCAACCATCACTGCAGCCCTCCACCAGTCGGGGCTTTATGGCAGAGTGGCCCGACAGAAGCCTCTCCTCAGTGCAAGACACATGAATGCCCTCATGGAGTTTGCTAAAAAAACACCTGAAGGACTCCAAGATGGTGAGAAATAAGATTCTCTGGTCTGATGAGACCAAGATAGAACTTTTTGGCCTTAATTTTAATCGATATGTGTAGAGAAAAAAGGCACTGCTCATCACCTGTCCAATACAGTCCCAACAGTGAAGCATGGTGGTGGAAGCTTCATGCTGTGGGAGTGTTTTTCAGCTGCAGGGACAGGACGATTGGTTGCAATCGAGGGAAAGATGAATGCGGCCAAGTACAGGGATATCCTGGACGAAGACCTTCTCCAGAGTGCTCAGGACCTCAGAATGGGCCGAAGGTTTACCTTCCAACAAGACAATGACCCTAAGCACGCAGCTAAAATCACAAAGGAGTGGCTTCACAACAACTCCGTGACTGTTCTTGAATGGCCCAGCCAGAGCCCTGACTTAAACCCAATTAAGCATCTCTGGAGAGACCTAAAAATGTCTGTCCACCAAAATTTACCTTCAAACCTGACAGAACTGGAGAGGATCTGCAAGGAGGAATGGCAGAGGATCCCCAAATCCAGGTGTGAAAAACTTGTTGCATCTTTCCCAAAAAGACTCATGGCTGTATTAGATCAAAAGGGTGCTTCTACTAAATACTGAGCAAAGGGTCTGAATACTTAGGACCATGTGAGATTTCAGTTTTTCTTTTTTAATAAATCTGCAAAAATGTCAACAATTCTGTGTTTTTCTGTCAATATGGGGTGCTGTGTGTACATTAATGAGGAAAAAAATGAACTTAAATGATTTTAGCAAATGGCTGCAATATAACAAAGAGTGAAAAATTTAAGGGGATCTGAATACTTTCCATCCCCACTGTATATATACAGTATATATATATATATATATATATATATATATATATATATATATATATGTGATTCTTCACTCCGCCACCTCCCAATTGTCGAGTAGAGATACAGAACGGAGCATTGTCTATGTAAATAAGGCAGAGCTCTGTTTTGACAGGGGTAAGTGATAGCTTTTTGGGAATAAAATTCATCACTTCCCTTAGTAAAAGCAGCACACAGTTAACAAATGGTTAGACACATGGTTTAACGCTTTCCCAGACAGTGTCATTAGTACAGTGACAGTGCATATTTTTAGCACTGATCACTGTATTATGCCACGTACACACGACCGGACTTTTCGTGGGAATAAACTCCGAAGGACTTTTCGACGGAGTTCCGACGGAGTTACACTGAAATGGACTTGCCTACACACGATCACACCAAAGTCCGATCGTTTCGAACATGATGACGTACTAGAAAAGTAAGTTCAATAGCCAGTAGCCAATAGCTGCCCATGCGTCGTTTTTGGTCAGTTGGACTAGCATACAGACGAACATTTTTTTCGATAGGTATTGAGTCCGACAGAAATTTGAAACATGTTCTACTTCCTAGGTGCGTCAGAATTTTCGACAGAAAAGGTCAGATGAAGCCCACACACGATCAGAATGTCCAAGGGAATGATTCGGTCGGACCTTTTCTGCCAAAAAGTACGGTCATGTGTACGCGGCATTAGTGTCACTAGTTCCCACAACGTGTCAAAAGTGTCAATTAGTGTCCAATTGTCCACCGCAATATCGTAGTCCCGCTATAAGACAGTGATAGCCGCCATTACTAGTATGAAAAAAAAAAATCCACTAAATATACCATAGTTTGTAGATGCTATAACATTTGTGCAAATCAATCAATATACACTTATTGGGATTTTTTACCAAAAATATGTAGCAGAATACATATTGGCCAAATTTATGATGAAATTAGATTTTTTTAACATCCTCTATTTTATTTTTTATAGCAGCAAGTAAAAAAAAATGTTCTTTTTCAAAATTGTCTGGGTTTTTTTTGTTTATAGCGTAAAAAATAAAATTGCAGTGGTGATCACAAACCACCAAAAGAAAGCTCTATTTGTGGAAAAAAATGACATTTGTGTACAGCTTTGTATGACCGCGCAATTGTCAGTTAAAGTAATGCAGAGCCGTATCGCAAAAAATGGCCTGGTCATAAAGGGGGTACATCTTCCGGAGGTCAAGTGGATAATAATAATAATAATTTTATAAAATACCTGGTGTGAGGGTAGTTCTATATTGATTATAGTAACATTCATGTATCAAACAATGTAAAAAAATAAAAAAATTAAAAAATAAAAGAATTACAGAGTCATATATTGGACAAAAAGGCAGGACTGATCTGTGTTGGTGAATGTGGATAGAACCCACCTGGAACCTGGAATCGTATATGAGTATGAGCTTTTAGGTGCTGTGGATATGACCACGAGAGTTTGTGTTATTATCAGTGTTATCATGGACAATTACATGCTACATTTTTGTGTACAAATTTGGAGACATCCAAGAGCTTTTTCAAGGCAGATATACCTTTCTGTGAGAGCTACAGCAACAAGTGCAGTTTTTCTTTTTTTTTTTTTTTTTTTTTTTTTAAGGGTGGGATCGGGGGGCTTTTATCTTTCATGTTTTCACTTTCTTGTTTCAGTTGAGATTTAGTGTTTAACCACTTCAGCTCCAGAAGATTTACCCCCCCCCCCCTCACGACAAGGCTATTTTTTGCGATACGGCACTGTGTTACTTTAACTGACAATTGCACTGTACACTGACACTGATGCTGTACCCAAATAAAATGTATGTAATTTTTTCCCACTTATAGAGCTTTCTTTTGGTGGTATTTGGTCACCTCTGCGCTTTTTATTTTTTGTGCTACAAACCAAAAATCACAGACAATTTTTAAAAAATAATAATAATTTAACTTTCTGCTTTAAAACATATCTAATAAAAAATGTAAACAATCAGATTTCTTTATCAGTTTAGGCCAATATGTATTCTGCTATATATTTTTGGTAAAAAAATCCCAATAATCGTATATTGATTGGTTTGTGCAAAATCGATAGCGTCTACAAACTATGGGATAGATTTAGGGGAATTTGTATTTATTTATTTTTTTTACTGGTAATGCGATCAGTGACTTTGAGCAAGAGCTGTGATATTGCGGCTGACAAATCAGATAAGTGGCTAAAAATATGCAATGTCACTGTACTAATGACACTGGCTGGAAAAAGGTTAACGGGCGATCAAAGGGTTAACTGTGTGCCTAGCCTGTGTTTTTGTACAGTGTGGGAGGTTCTTTTACTAGGGGAAGGCATGAGTCCATGTTCCTGCTTTTCAGGAAAACAGGATCCATGCCTTCTCTACTGACGGAACGGCAATCTGCCTTGTTTAGGTAGGAAGACTGCTGTTCTGCCTCTGTACCGAATGATTGGCGGGTGCCGGCGGACACATTTGTGCCCACTTCCTGGAAGTGCAGGATCTGCTATATCTGCTATAGGGCGGTCAGCAAGTGGTTGTTTTTTATGGGAATAAGTGATACAGTAATTTCTACGAATGAAAACTGTCTGTTGGGGGTCCTTTTCAAACTGGGGCTTGAGTGCAAATCAGGGTGGATTTGATTTAAATCTAGTCGATTTAAATCACTAGTAAAAAGGCTTGATTTAAATCATAGTTTTTAAAGAGCAACTGTCATCTCTGTCCTGCAGCGGCTCCTCCTCTGACCCGCTGTTAACTCACCGACAGTCCCATTCACTTTAATGGGACGGCTAGCGATGTGGCAGTGACACAACAAGGTGAGGGACGTGGTGGCAGCGGGTAAGTGGATACCCGCTAACGGGTGCTGCCATGATGGATCTGAAATGACAGGTGCTCTTTAAATGTAAGCACTTATTCTTGCTGGTAGTTAGAATCTTTAATATTTGCAAACAAATGAAGGTTTCCTATTTAGAATAATAAGCTGTCGGGTTAGTAAAACAGCAAACCAATTCAATCATACAGTTTGTAGTGTACATATATTTGCAAAACAATGGAATAAAGGAATATTCCTGAACTTTGTTTTATCTCATGGTTACTGTGAAATTGTGTGAACACATCAATGCAGTGCATGTTATCTCAGCTTGCAAAGCTTGGATTCATTGAATGAGTTTACCAAAAATGTAAATATTGCAAAATATATACAGCCTCATGCTACATAACTAAGCTCCATTTCATGCTGAATAAACTAAATTATTAATGTATCCTAAATAGAAAACTACATTTAGATAGATTTTTACTCCAAACACATTTTATTAAAATTAATTTAATTACAAATCAAAAAAATCTAATTTAAATAAAAAAAACATCTGATTTAAATCAAAGAAATCTGATTTATTTTATTTTATTTTATTTATTTTTTAATCACTGATTCTTATCCACCCTGGTGCAAATGCATGAATACTGAGAACTAATGTTCTAAAAACATTTTATGTATTTATACTGTTAATATAAAATACTACTAATGTTGATTTTACCACAGTTACAAGTGACAGCTATAAAGCAGCATGGCAGCAATTTTCATAGCGGCGCTAGGCTCCATGGGGGACTGGTGGTTCTGAGGAGTCACTGCCTAAAACCAATGAGGAGAAAGGAGGAAAAGGGGGAGAAAATTGCCACACTGTCACCATCACCAGGATGTAGGGCAGCACCAACAGTTATAGCATTGGGCCATGTATTTCATCCTTAGATGCCATCGTATTTGCCTTGTGTAACTTAAAGGTGAGATACCATTCATAGCCATGCTTGCTGGACTACTTATCTGTGGCCTGGGACCCTGACAATGAAAACATGGTCCACCTGGTGAAGATATGGCCTTCTGGTGTCTGGGTACCTACCTCTGTGGTACAACACAGGCCATAAACTGACTGGGAAAGGGGGGGGGGGTTGCAGAAAAGGACAGGACCTGAAACCTATGCTGCTGATCTCATTCACAGCTCAAGTAGGGGCAGTGCTTTGGCCTTTTCACCATGCATGTTCAAGGACCTTGTCCCCACCCCCAGTGAGGTGCTTCTTCCATACAGCTATTTGGTGCATAGTCTTATGTTTCCTCCTGCATACAGTACCCACATTACTGTTACTTAACCACAGCTGGTATGTTGCAGGCAGAGGCTGCAGACCATAATTGCGCATTTGGCAGCTAATACCGGTACATAAAAAAAGACCCCCGCTGCAGAACTCTTTTTAGAACATTTACAATGTGCTGTCTATTCAAGTTCTCAGGTAATGCACTGAAACTAGCCAATTTCAACTAAATAGACACCTGAAGTCTATATTTTGATTGCTTTGGGAAAAATTGAGGACACAGGATTGGGAGGGTGGGATCGGGGTTTTGAAGTGTTTTGGTGCACTTTCCTTTGTGATTTTATCAAAATTTTAAGAAAGTACAGTGTGTTTGTGCAATAAAAAAGAAAGCACACCAGCTATGCTACCAAACTGTTGTGCCACTGACCAATTTGTACAAAGATGAGGGTTTATGCTTTATTTTTTTTTTTTTTACAGAACACAGCAAGAAGAAAATCAAACTTAGATCAAGAAGCTTTTTGGTTATCCTGATTGTTTAGAGTGGCAACATTGTGCAGCGTGTACATTAACACATCTGAGCTGCCAGATTGCATAAAGAGATCATCTTCATTTTGGCTGTTAAAGTCAACACCTGCAAGCCATAACCCAGTGGTGTTAACTTTGAAATCTGAAAAAGGCAGATGATCTCTCTTTCGGCATATAGAGACTTCCACTATTTGACTGTTCAGTAGGGTCCCTGGCATCAAAAATGCTGCACTGTTTGAGAATGTATCTTTTGTTTTTTATAAACATTTAGGTGTTGTACATTACATTATGAATTTTAGATTCATTCCT
Source organism: Aquarana catesbeiana (assembly GCF_042186555.1). Lineage (NCBI taxonomy): Eukaryota > Metazoa > Chordata > Amphibia > Anura > Ranidae > Aquarana > Aquarana catesbeiana. The sequence goes on along the minus strand of NC_133325.1, from coordinate 206,273,502 downwards.
TGGGGGTTTATCTATACTTGTATAATGTAATTGTAAAGTTACATTTTGATCTTACTTTATTTATAAATCTTTTTGAATCTATACTCAAAAGAGTGAAGGTTTGTTATTGTAGCCCAGTACTTAACTAGAGGAGATGCTGTAGTCTAACTGTGCTGCTGCTACTCTGTGTGTGTACCCACAAAAGACTTCTACACAGATATAGCTAGTGTCATTTATGACAAAGAGAGTAATGGATACTTGTGCGCACACCCAAAAAATATTTAAAAAAAAACAAATAAATAAAGGTTGATGATTACTAAAAGATAATAAAATATAACACAGGCTAGGCAAGGATAAAAATAGTAGCCGCCACAAATAAAAGTGTTCACACACTAATTTACAAGATAATTAGATAATAAATTGCGGCGCTAAACTAAGTGCTAAATATGTGCAACTCTCACCATACCAGGAAGGTCCAAAATTAGAAACTCCAGGTATAAATACAGTCTAAACGATTAATCTTCCACTAATATTGTGCAACCAAAGGTCACAAAAAAAACAATATTGCATCAAAAAATGGATCAAAATAACTGATGTGAAGTCCCTATAATAAAGGTGGTAAGAATTATTTCCAATCAATCAAAGGTCCAGTTGTTTCCAATCAATAAAAGTTCCTCAAAGTCGATGAAAAAACAGGGGAACAAACTACTAAAATTAACAATAATAAATGGGTAGCAAAACTCCAGAGGATATTAAATAACCAATTTAAAGTGTAATGAGGATCAAGCCCCGTCCCAGGTGCCAGGTGTCCTCTAAAAATGTTCAAACACATAAGGAATAATGCAACAAAAGTGCTACTTAAAATGATCTAAAGTAGTTCTAACAATAATGTAACAAAATAAAATAGTCGAAGAAAACAATCGCTTAAAGTACATAACGTGCATAAATGCAAACAGAGCAGCATTTAATAATCTCAAGCCAAATAATAGCAGTGAGTGCACAAAAAATGAAGCACAGCGATGTGTGCAGCGTTCAGTTTGCAACTAATAATTAACCTGACAACCAGTTCTGAAAACAAGTGAATAAGGAAAAAGTATTGATAAACAATAACTAAATGTGTCAGAGTGAGTCCCTCCAAGTGTAGCAAATGTTTGTGAAAAAATTGTGAAATAAGGTGACAAAAAAATATATATAAATCACATAAATTGTCCATAAAGAGTCCCATACACAGTCAAACCCCCAATGGTGACAATTAAATAAAGAAATGTGTCCAAGATAGGTTCCTCCAGGTGCGACCGATATTGAAAAAGTGTGATGGTTCCCCCAGCCTCTCACCTCATGGCTAAATGACAACAGCCAAGCCAGCAAAGGATAGCCCAGGCAACTCCCGATCTCCCCGATGACGGATTCCCCCGGGGGTCACCCGACCTCCGCTTCCAGAGACCTCAGGCAGATTCAGCTCCAAGAACAAAGAAAGGGAAGGGCTCCATAGTATAATCAATTAAATTAATCTTTATTTAAGCCTCTAATCACTTACATATAAGCTCCACAAACAGCGATGAATGGATAGCAGCTACTCACTGCTCACCGATCCCGGCTGTGATCGGGGAGCCAAGTAGCTGAGCGACTCGCCTCTCTCCTCTCTGACGCGTTGCGTGACTGTCATGTCACTTTCTCAGAGGGCAGACTTAACGGCTAGGAACGCTTTACTTTTTCTTTTTTTTTTTACAAACGGTTTTTATTATAAAAGATAGTCACAGTACAGGTTATTTGCATAATGGTATACATACATATGGGAGATGAGGTATATATGCATGTATATTTATCAATGATGAAAAAATGATGCATTAATAGGAATGTTCATCTGATCTAAAGTTTGGTCATTACTTTTTCATGCACCAGCTCCTAAAAGGACACTACCCAGAGAACTTCAACACAAGCTTTTTTTGGGCCACATTGAGCTGGCCAGCAGATGATTTAGTACATGTGGACTATGAACTGGTGACTGTTGCTGCAGTAACCACCTATAGGTCCACCCCCCTTAGCTCTGCCTTTCTGTATAGGTTAAGGAAAGAGATGGATTATTAAGTGTTCATTGTTTAAAACGTGTTAATCATCTCATTTAATTACTACAATATTGCCATTTGCTAATGTTTGATCGTTACTGCTATTAATAATCTTTGATGGTTAACCCATTTCAGTATAACCTTTCCTTCCTAATTTACCTGGTATAACCTCTTCTTACTCACAAATTACAATATACTTGACTGATACATAAAGAAGTCTGTGTCATTTTGTGGTGTATATGTGTTGCTGTGTTTGGGGGTATTTATACACACAGTGTTTGCAATTATATTAGGGGTGCCCAACCTTTTGAAGAGCGAGGGCCACTTAAGTGGCTTAGTAACCGGTCACAGGCCACAATAAGCGGTCAGATGGCAGGTCCGTGTCCATTCTGCATATGCAGAGCGGACACCGAGAGAGCTGCTCTACTCTATGGGCCCTCCGATTATATCCGCTCAGATGGAAGGGGACGGATCCCCATAAAAGTGAATGGAGGGCCTGATTGGGTCCACCTGATAAAAGGACAGGTGGACGCGATTGGACCGATCATGTGAAAGGGGCCTAAGGATGCTTTCACACTGATGAGCTGCGATTTACCCTCACCATAAGTGCAGCACAGTGCACCTGTGGCATTCCTCCGGGTTAGCTGTACTTTGCCATAGAATTCTATTATATCTATTATATCCTGCAGGGGTGGTACACTTTCTGAAATCACACCAAAACTCCTGAATTCAGGAGTCAGGTAATAACAGAAGTCTATGGCTCAGTGCAGGTAACCCGCAGGTACACCCACTGGTATTTAAAAAACTTGACCTTTAAACACAATCACCCTGCAGGTATTGCTGTCCCGGTTGGACAGAAGCCAACACTATACAGGAAGCATCGGCTCTGCTCTTTATTGCAGCTGCATGCTTCCTCTACTGCCAGCTTCTTTCTCAACAGTGTTGCTCTGGGATGGCGGGTCAGAAACCCACAATCTGGGCTGGGCCATACTAGAGCAGAAGGTAGCAGGTCACATTGGAGGGTTCCACAGGCTACATGTGCCCCAAGAGCCAGTGGTTGGGCACCCCTGAACTATATATTTAGCACAACTGGGTGTGTCAGAGAGTATAGAGCTGTTAGCAGAGTCGTAGGCACAAGAACAAAGGACCCGACATATCAAGCGACTCCTTTAGGGGTAAGCATTACACTATTTTGTCAGAACATCTCGAAATGTTATTTGAACTAAGCAGTACACTGAAAAATCTACCTCTTGCTTGTAATTCCTCTTGAAAAATAACAGTACACTTCTTGGCAATTGACTTTGCTTAGGTACTGTTATTATTACTGCTTCACAGTTGTATATCTGGAATGAGACATCTTGTATTGCATATCCTGCTAACTCCTGCCACTGATAACTGCTGTTTTCATGAGATTTGGAATGTGATTCTAAGCACTGTGGTGACAGTTGGCAATATCAACAGTATGCTGCTCATTTTTTTTTCCCAAAGGGCCTGCTGGAGAGGAAACTGTACCTGAGGACCTACAGTGCAGTGCGGCTTTTTGATCATTATCTACCAGTCATCAAATCACCAGCCGTTGTTAGGCAAGTCTGACATTAAAAAGTAAAGCCCCACACCCCTACAAAGATGAACACCACACAGTGACATCATGTGGAACAAGGCATGGTAACTAGGTCTTGAGAAAAAACAAGCTGCGGGAAGCAAAACTAGCGACTAATCCTTTGCCTTCTGTGTACCTTTCTTTGGGCACAGCTTTCACAATTCAAGTGATCTTTAGAATCCCTATATATGAAATATGAACACGCAAATTCTGTAAACAGAGGCTGATGTATTCTAAAAGTGTTCTTTGCCATAACATGTTTAATGGCCCCATGTAACACAGATATTTCTAGACATTTTTCTGCCTAAAATCATCTAAAATGATGTTGCTCCATTCCAAAAGGTATAATGCCAAAACCATTGCCAACCATTGCCAAAACCAATGCCAAGCACACTACCAGTTCATTATTACATTTGTAGAAGTATGATAACCCTTAAAAATAATCACTTGAATGGGCTGCCCTACACAGACAAACACCCCAAAGAATCTTCAGAACTTTTTTTTTTTAGAGTGGAGCGTGGCATGTTTATACCAAGCTTTCTTTCGTTTGTCGCACCTTCGTTTGTTGCTCACCTTCTACCTGCTCTTGGGTTGGCAACGCAAGTGCGATGCTCATTTCCAAAAGACGTGGCAAAGTATGCATTTTCTATGCGGCTTGCTGTGTTTTTGGAATGGCATAGATGTGAATAGAGCCTCATTATTCTTGTGTAAACACACCAATTTCACTTTCAGGACCTATTCACACCTAGTGTAGTGGGAACACATGTTTTTTGGCTAATTTTTCCTGCAACATGCATAGGGCAGCCCATTGATTTCAGTGGGCTGCCCTACACATGTCAAAGTAGCTCATGGGATAATGTGGTGTGTCGTGGTTTGCGCATTTTTTACTGCACATTTTGCTGTGTTTGTCTCTATTTTTTTCATGTGTGTTTGCTTCTGCATTTGACGTGCCTTTAACAATTAATGGCACCAAAAGCACAACTAGTTGTATAAAGGTGGCCATATACGATACAATCTGGTTGCACAATCTCTGTACCATCTCTTTACCAAAACTATATAATAGGAGGACACACCTAGCTATCCACACACTCTTTATCCAATCAGGTAGGCCCTTGCATTACCCAGTTGATGGTAGATCCAAAGGAGATTGTACAATCAGATTGTAAAGTGTATGGTGAGCTTTACAGACTTCCAGGACACACTTCTCTTGTTTTCAATACTACAGCTCTGCTCTGCATAGGCTGTTATGTGATCGCTCAGCTCCTGCACACTTAGCCATATGAACAATCTATGTATAAAAAAGTGAGAGCATTCTCCTGGAGGGGGAGGGCAGGTGAAAGGTGTTTGTTAATGAGGTCAACTGATAAACTACTACCTTCTAACAGTTTTCATGTCTTAAGCCAAGGTTCACACTGACAGCGGAATTGAAATCGTGCAAGTTCATGTTAACTCGCACAATTTCATACCCGCATGTCAGTCCCAACTTTGGGGGGCAATTTCAAAGACATCTATGTGGGTTCCTGCACAGATGTCTATACAAATCGCACCCGAAGTCGCCAAAAGTAATACAGAAACTACTTTTTGGAATCGGTGCGGCATCACAAATGTTGCATCGCACTGATTCGGACGGTGCCATTGCCAGCAATAGCTGCCGATTTGGCATGCGATTTGACATGTCAAATTGCATGCCAAATCGCTGCAATGTGAACCTAGGTAGAAGGTCAGATAGGAGATAATGGGGAGATTTCTTTAGGAGACTTGGAAGTCTAAGGTGAGGCCTGTCCTAAAAGACAGAGAAAGCTGGAATTTAAAAAAAAGGGCCTTTAATGGCCTTAAATGGTGTTAATTGTTTATTAATGAATTCAGTAAATCAAAGTGATGCTAGCATTTGTGAAACTGCAAGGCCAGGATTGACCTTCTATTTTATAGCAGGATAGATTGGGATTTGTAGCAAAGCAAACACTGTCTCTTTTTAAATGCTTTTAGTAAATCCACCCCAGTGATGGTAGAACAGGATGGCTTTACAGCTGACTATTAAAGCATAGTATAATTGTAAAATACACACTATATATTGCTGTTCTAACTGAAATATTTTGGTGGAATTAAATCAAATAAAGGTATTAGTGGAATGAAGCTTTAAATTAGTTTATTAACTATAGGGCTTGCATATATCATACCTTTTTCAGTTTCAAGTTTGTAGTTCAGATTTCTCTCTAATATTGTAATAGCACATTGAATAATGGGTAAGTGATACATCTTTGATTCCTTTTTTCTTATTCCTATTATTTGCACCTGGTTTTAGCTTTAACACTTTGATAAATAGATGTCAGGCTACAGTGTTTTTTATTTATTTTTTATTCAGCTTAACGTATAAAGTAGATTGCAATTTTAGACTGTGCATTTGCAGCATGAGGTTGGTGTCTAAACAAATACTCTAGTATCAAACTCATTCATTTATTTTAAGCCTATTTAGTTCATAAGTGCGATAGAGAGTTGATCTTGGCCTTATTTCATCAATACTGTGCTGCCAGACAAATAACTAATCTAAAAAGTTCCCTATTCATTCTGCTCACACTGCTCTTGTGATTTATTTAATCTACAGATTTGCTTGCCCCTGAAGCAAAAGGTGTAATTCATCAAGATTTGGTAGCAAAATAAATGCAATAGAAAAAGTCCTCGTTTACAATTTTTGCCAGAGGCTCATGGTCAGTGCACAAGATGCAATGCCTCTTCTGGTTATAACAAACCTTTACTACCAATATATTGAACTCTTCTTTTTGTTTTACTGCAGATAGGTAGAGACATTAAGGCATAGCTCCCAACTGTCCCTGATTTTGAAGGACTGTCCTTCGTTCGTAACAAAGTCCCTCTTTCCTCCTCATTTGTCCCTCATTCTGGTCTGATCTATATAGTAATATATAAAGTACACTACAAATCTATCAAAAAGTGTTTCACAGTGCTAAACCTTTTCATCCAATTTTTAAATTGCTGCATTTATAAATTCCAGAAGCCAATATAACGGAACAGTAGCCGTAAAAAAGCACTTGTAGGTTTAACCAATCATTTTTTTTGGACAATACTTCTTTACGGGGGGCGTGTCAGGGTGTGTGTCCTATGCCTACACACTTTTGCTAATAAGTGTCCCTCATTCCCATCTCAGAGAGTTGGGAAGTATGATTAAGGTGAAGGCTCACTGAGCATAAGGGTAATCAGATGTTTACAAGTGATTTAACTACTATGAAAATTTCACTTTTGACGAGTAGTCACCTAGTCATGAACATATAGTTCAACCAAGAGAGGAAGTTTTGCAGGACTAGTCGCATCATTGAAAGGACCCTGCTGAAGTGAGAAATAAAGTAACTATTCTTTCTTATTTCTGTACTGTCAGGGAATTCCTGTGAACAGGCTGGCTCAGAGGCATGCTCATGCTCATGGTATCACATAAAGAGCTTAATGTTGGTGCCAAAAAGCCTATTTAAAGGATGCCTTCCAGTCTTAATGCTGACTGGTCTTCAGCTGAATTTAGTGCCCCGCTTGTGTCGTTGTGTATAACTTCCATTACTGACCCTGCTTGCTTCTGACCTGATCTTAGATTCTGCTCAGCCCAAAGCTCAACCGCTCCCGACCTCAGCTCCATTCTCGATTCTGGTCCTACCTATGCTTCTGTACATCGCTGTCTACCTGCTGCTGACCTTGGCTATCCCTTTGACCATGCTTCTACTTCTTACCTTCTACCTCCAATTCGGCTCTACGCTGTTCTCTACGTGTGTTCTTTCTGCAAGCTCACTAGAAGGACGATCTCTGAATCTGCAATAAATTTGGCGTTCCTCATTAACCACGGCTGGTTCATCCTACAGGACATCTGGCCCTGATTTTCTGCCAGATCTTCCAGGTCTACAGTACCTCCAGGTTCAGCTCCAGGTTCTGCTATCAACTTCCACTGGCACTCGTGTTCCTCCTGTCCCTTGACACTATCTGTTTCACTTTCAGTGGGGCCTGGGCTGGAGATACAAAAGAGGCTAGCCTTGTCATTTCAGTCTCCTATCAGTTATTAGAGTTAGGTGAATGGTGCGGGCCGAGCAAAAGTTTGGTCCGCACATCGCCTGTTCGCCCGTTCGGCAAACACCTGAATTTGCAGAGCATTCAGTGGGTGTGCGCTCCACCGAATGCCCTGTAATACACTGTGCACTGCACAGTGCATTCTGAGCCCTGATTGGGCAAAGCTTTGCCCAATCAGGGCACAGTGAATAGCAGGTTGTTAAGGGGTGGGAGTCATCAGCTGTCAATGGGCTTCCATTTGACAGCAATTAAAAATAAAAAAAAACAGCGTGGGGTCCCCTCAAAAATCTATACCAGACCCTTTTCCAAGCATACAGCCTGGCAGGCCAGGAAAGGACCAGACCAGAACCATACCAGGCCACATGCCCTTAACATGGGGGGTTGGTGCTTTGGGGCAGGGTGGCTCTTCCTCCCACCCCAAAGCATCTTGTCCCCATGTTGATGGGTACAAGGGCCTCCCCCCACAACCCTGGGCTGTGGTTGTGGGGGTCTGCGGGCAAGAGAATAAAATTGAGGTAATTCCAATTTTTTATGTCACATCTAAAAATTTATCAAGTGCAAATTTTTGGTAAAAAAACAAAATAATGTCAATTTAGTGGACATAAATGCAATATATAACAAAATATTTTGGTTTTTGGTAAAATTTAAAAGAATAGGTTGCACTGAGAAAATAGATACCCATTAGCTTCTTCGCTCACCACAGCAGAAACGGGAAGTGACAAAATCATTGTTGCTTCTGAATTCTTAATAGCACGTGAAGAATGGATGTTTACTGGTCTCCCTCCCCTCTACCCGGCAACACACTCCATGTGAGTCTTGACAGCAGGGGGGGAGTAAATATACTGGGGTCCGTGGAAGCGACTGGTTGCAAAAAAGCCATTGTTCAGTTTGTCTCCTCACTGCTACAGATGTAAGAGAGACACATCAGAGGCAGTAAAATAGTTAAAGCAAGCCCTCACTGACCTCTGTAGTTGTATCCACTGTGAAGCAATTCACATTCAAGTCAGGTCTCAAGTCAAGTCAGGATGCCACGTCACTGCTGGGAGGGAGCCGAGCTGCCCAGAGAAAGATGAGGAAAGAAGTGAGTGGGGATTAAATCCCAACTCCTGAATTGGGCAAAATCTAACCCTAATGCCCTGTAAACACGGTCGGACATTGATCGGGGGACATTCCGACAACAAAATCCATGGATTTTTTCCGACGGATGTTGGCTCAAACTTGTCTTGCATACACACGGTCACACAAAGTTGTCGGAAAATCTGATCGTTCTAAACGCGGTGACGTAAAACACGTACGTCAGGACTATAAAAGGTGCAGTAGCCAATAACTTTCGTCTCTTAATCTATTCTGAGCATGCGTGGCACTTTGTGAGTCAGATTTGTGCACACACGATCGGAATTTCCGACAATGGATTTTGCTGTCGGAAAATTTTATAGCAAGCTCTCAAACTTTGTGTGTCGGAAATTCCGATGGAAAATGTGTGATGGAGCCCACACACGGTCGGAATTTCCGACAACAAGGTCCTATCACACATTTTCCATCAGAAAATCCAACCGTGTGTACAGGGCATTACAGTGGGCAAATTTCAAGGTTTAATTGCTGCTAGTTCAGTCAATAGGTTTGCACCAGAACTCCTGAACAGAGAAAAAGTTCTGACCTAAACAGCGAACCCCATTGAAGTCTATGGGAGCCGAACTTGAATGAAGGCTTACGAACGCTTATATGCAGGTAATTGGCCATAAAAAATGTATAGGGGGTCCGGGTACTTCCCTGGGTGACATGTATTAATGCATTTTTTTTAATATATCGTTTTACAGGAGCAGTGATTTTAATGATGCTTGAAGTGCAACAATAAAAATGAAAAATTTCTTTAAATATAGTGCCTGGGGGGTCCCCTTAGTCTGCCTGTAAAGTGGTGCAACTGTAACATGTATAAAACATGCTGCAGCAAAAATAACATTTCTAAAGAAAAAAAATGCATGAAATGACATTTAAATTGCCGGCAATACAATACATTTGCCGGCAATCGAATTCTTTTTTTTAAATAGCGTGGGGTCCCCCCCGAAATCCATACCAGACCCTTATCCGAGCACGCAGCCTAGCAGGCAAAGAAAGGGGGGGGGGTGAGCGCCGCCCCTCCTGAACCATACCAGATCACGTGCCCTCTGCCTCATTAAAAATTTTAAATGCGACATCACCTTGCTAAATGTGACATATACAATTGTAACTACCTCCATTTTATACTCCAGGGTCTTTGTTTGCAGAAAAAAATAATAATATATACTGTTTGATGGTTTAACTAATCTTCAGGTCTAAAATTTATTTTTAACATGTGTGCAAAAATGCAAAAAACACTCTGAAAACCAAAGGGTTAACATTAATTGCAGTGAAGAGCAGGAGAGACATTGGGTGTCTAAGAGACCCGGCTTCATAAACAGAACCTGTCACTTGTCCATGTACGCATGGACGTATGCTTCTACATCAATAACTAATGCTGACTTTCATTAAGTTTGATGTACCTGTAATTATATTAATGCATTAAAAGCTCTAACACCACAATGGAAATGTTTTTGTCCCTCCCCTAATGTCGAAACTATGTAATTGTTCGCCTGTATACTTAGATATATGCTTTATTACCCTGGTATTAACGTAATACTCAACCTGTAAAATATTTGTCCCTGCATTAACCACCCTTGCATAATTTATGCCTGGTTTGCTGTCTTATTTAATATCTATCCGGACATGAGATAGTTAATTTGCTTTTTTATATAACATGGATGGGTGTCTCCACTTTATATTCTTGTGCTTTCCTCGTGGGGCTTTCTTCTTTCCTCGCTCTCCCTGTGCTGCGGCCGACCACTAGAATTGCCCGACACACAAAGCCGTCTGGTTTTCTAACCGTAGGCGGTGGCTTTGGAGGCTGATGGACGTCCTACATCATCGCCCACAGCCTCCATCTTGCTACTCCGGTGGACATGCGCAGTCCGCCGGTGAGGCATACTGTGTCAGGGGGCTGGATGTGCGCGACGCTGCCCCGATGTGCTGGCACTCGTGCATGCGCGGTGGGGGCTGCGCCGCGACTCAGCTCAGGGGGCAGTCAGAGGCATCCCTGTTAGCTATCCCCATTATCACCCCCAGTATATTCTTCTGGCCGTCATGCTGCCGCGGAGTGCGGGGGGGGTTTCCTCTTGAGGACAACAACATTCAGTCTGCATTCACAGACCTCTTTGACGCCCTTTTGCCTTAAGACAGCAATTCCACTGGCACAATTAACCTGTGCTATTTTACTGCAAACTTTTAATGTGATATAACGAAATATTGTAAACCATCTCACCATCTATTAACATGTAAGTGTATTATTGTAACGGTATAAGCATTTATTTTTGTGCCTTCATGTTTCACTGTAATTTATTGATTGTATATTTCGATTATGCTGTAGATGAATCACTCCCTTTCTTTTGCACCCCTGAAGAAGAATTAAACTATATTCAGATAAGCGTTGGGTGTAAGGAGGTCTCTTCATATACCCTTTTGCATGGTGATAGAAACCGATTGTTCAGATAAATCAATATTTCATTCTATTTTTAATCTTGTTTAATCTCTAACCACTTCCCGACCGGTACACGCCGATGTACGTCGGCAGAATGGCACGGCTGGGCAAATGGTTGTACCTGTAGAATAGGAACCTCAAAAAATTGGGATTTTTAAGGCAACAAAAAGCAAAAGTATTTAAAAATTGAATACATTTATTGGTACAAAAATAGTATTAAAACGTAAATTGAACACATGGACATATACATTTGAAGAAAAAACAATATAATATATTACAGATGTGGCAAAAAATCCAACGCGTTTCAAAATAATTAAATTTCTTCTTCAGGGATAAATTTTGCCATAATCTGAAAGGCATAAAGGTAACATAAGTATACATACATACATATCTACAATACCAGAAAAAATGATGTATAAAGAAAGCTTACAGTAATCATGATTGACCCAACGAATTCTCAGTATAACGTTCCAAAAATTTCCCATCCGGTTAGTGAACAGTCTTTTATCGTGCAGAAGAGCCCCCAGATATCGAAATCCAAGGAGAGACGCCAAATTACCCCAAGCGAAAGAACAACGCTTGGGGAGAAGGGGGGTGTGTACAATCTGAAAAGATATATATATATGTATATTTATATATCCTCTGTGTGGAAAATATCATATCTGCGGAGATCAAAACCAACCTTGTATAAAATATGAATTGAGTGTGTCTTCGAGTATAAGAAGATTATTTTCAGTATGTAATGGAGAAGGAAAATTTTCCTTCCTATAAAAAAGAAAATATAAAAAATATAAAAGTTATGAAAAAAAAAAAAAAAAAAAAAAAAATTACTCAAAACAGAAGTAAATGGATGAAAAACCCCTGTTGACCATATATTTATGGCCGAGTAGAGATAACCCCAAGTAGTGTCCACAATATGGGAAAAGAATCCAAGAGAGAAATGGTAAGGAGGTAGAATGTATAATTCAAGGAGAAAAAATGCGGTAATGATTAAGGCTTACCGAATATAGAATCCGCACACAGGTCCAGAAGGGACAGAGATCCGTCCTGAATCAGAGCACCGGCCCAAGGACTGTCCGTTCTCCTCAATAGGTAACAGAGAAATGACGCTGGCGGCTCAGGGGCTCCCGGCTTTCTCCTTATGAGTCAGTGCTCTTGTTACGTTTAACGAGCGTGGGATAATGACGTCACTCCGTCAGACGGAAGTGGCGTCACTTCCCTCGCTTCATTATTGGTTAAGAAAATGTGTCCATATTGTCGGGACGTAGGAAAGAACAGGCCGATCCTCCACCCCGCCCCCCCGAAGGCGTCAATGGCCGGAAGGGAGCTGTGGAAGAGACATGCATTGCGGACACTGAGAAAGGAGCGCTCACGTGTCTGGAAGTAGAGACAGGCCGGCACTCTGCTCCGCCCACCCCTCAACCTCCATGGTCATAGACACATGTAAGGACAGGGGCTGACAGTACTGCTGCAAAGGACATCCGCAGCAGATTCCGGAGGATGCAGAGACATCCTCAGCCAGATCTACATGTGCATGGGAACATGTCAAAGGACAGTTTCCAACCCATTGTAGATCGAGAGGAAAGGTTTATTGTAAAATATGTAGCCTAGTCTCAAATAAAAATAAATATAAATAATAAATAGAAAATCAATCAATGAAAGATTGTCATATATGGCTGGACAAGTGGGAAAGAGAATTACCACATGTCCAGTATTAAAGCAGAGACTCATTTGTGGGAGGAAAAGAAAACCTCAAAAGGGGAAATAAATCCTCCGAAGGAGAACAAAAAGCCCCCGACACAGAAAAATCCATTGTGAGCCAGCAGATGGCATCCAAGAGGCGCCACTAGATGGCAATGGAAGAAGGGGGCCCTTAAACCGAAGTTTGGGCCCCCCCACTGTGCCGGGTGCACGATATGACCACAAATCCAGATGGGGGGGATTGGACCGCCATCTAAGAAAGACTGTCCTATCACGAGAGCTGAAGCAAAAATTTGTACATACAATTAAATGAATGAATAAATCATGAAAAATAGTGTCAAGGACGGGAAGGGGAGAACAGGGCAAAAAGTTCTCCCCACCAGCCCATGAACTACCAATTGTAAAGAACAGCAATGGAAAATTCATAAATCATACATATACATTAAAAAGTACCCCAATAGACATTATCATTTCACATATTAATCCATAGGCTGTATAAGTGTGGAAATATATGGATAGGAAGTGGGGAAATGGGGAAAAGAGAAGGGAGGAAATAAAAGAGAGGAGAGGTTCAAGCCATGAAAATACAAGAGAGGCAGGGAAGATTAAATTCAGTCTGTTTTGCCAGAGCTAAAGCCTTCAAGAAAAGGTCTAAAACTTTCTGCCTCGTTTAGGCCTGGTGGGGTGGTGGCATCAAGATGTCTAATCCAACGCATTTCGCGTTGCAGAAGAGTCTTATTCCAGTCACCCCCTCGCAGGGGAACATGGACACGATCAACCACCGTGAAATTCACAGATGGCATCCTGTATCCATGTCCCCTGGCTACATGTCTACCGAGGGGAAGATACAGGTTTCCAATCTGCATACTCAGCAGGTGTTTGCTGACGCGCTGTCTGAATTCTTGGCGGGTTTTGCCAATGTAAAAGGCCCCGCATTGACATTGTACCATGTAAACAACCCCTCGGGTCTGGCAATTGGCAAAGTGTTTTAATTGGAAATGCTCACCATTGGGTAGCGAAAAAGAGGTCCTCTTCCCTATCACACTGCAAAAAGAGCAGTTGCCACACGGAAAAGTCCCCCATGTTTTACAGGGGTCCCTTCTTTGGTTCTCCTTATATTCGCTTTGAGTGAGTAGATCAGCTAGAGAACCTGCCTTCCGGAAGGTAATTTGTGGTTTTGAAGTTAACAGACTTCCTAGGATTGGGTCATCGGTCAAAATTGGCCAGTATTTCGTGAGAATTTTTCTTATGGTGCTGTGCTCGTTGGAGTAGCGTAGGATAATCCTTGTGGTGTCATCAGATTTACGGATTTTGGTCCCAAAGATTAAATTGTGTCTCTCTAAAATTTTGACACGGTTAAAAGCTTTTTTCAAGGAGGATTTGGTGTATCCCCTTGAAAGTAATCTTTTACTGAGCTTATCCGCCTCACACTGGAAAGTTTCCATCGTGGTGCAGTTGCGCTTCAATATTAGGAACTGACTGAAGGGTATTGATTTTTTCAAAGGTTCCGGATGGAAACTGTCAGCATGCAGGAGGGTATTGCCGGCAGTTTCCTTCCTATATAGTGTGCTGGCCACTTGACCATTTTTGTTCTTGTAAATGGTAACATCTAGAAAATTAATTTGTTGGCGGTCATAGGACATGGTGAAAAATAAGTTCATATTGTTCTGATTCATTGCCTTAAGGCAGCTTTTTAAACTATCCTCTGAGCCGTTCCATATCAGGAAAATGTCGTCTATGTACCTTTGCCATAGGAGGACATGTTCTGTATACATAGTTAGCTCATCGTTGGTCAAAAAGCCCTTTTCCCACTCCCCCAGGTACAGGTTTGCATAGGAGGGGGCGCAACAGGTCCCCATAGCAACACCCTGTACCTGGAGGTAGTGGGAACCTCCAAATAGAAACACGTTGTGTTGGAGGATGAAGTCGAGCATTTCCAGAATGAATTTGTTGAATTTCCATTCCGTGGTCGCCTTTTGACCTAGAACGCGACCCACCACAGCTACCCCAAGGTCGTGTGGTATACTATTGTACAGTGACTCGACGTCTATGGTCACTAAAAAGGATGATTCTGGTATTATAAGGTCATCCAATATCTGTAGTAAATGAATGGTGTCCTTGGTATAGGACGCCAATTCTAAAACATGAGGTCTGAGATGTTGGTCAATGACCTGACTAATGCTTTCTGATATACTACCATTACCCGATATAATAGGGCGACCCGGGGGATTGTGTAAATCTTTATGCACTTTGGGAAGCGCGTACATAGTGGGAATGTGAGGATGTTTAGTACGTATGAATTCCAATAGCTCACCAGTAATTGCTCCTATTGCAAAAGCTTCATCCACTAGTCGATAGAATTCTAGATTGAATCCATCGACCAGGGATGCTGAGATTTTTCGATAACATTTTCGATTATTGAGGATCTTTAAACACATCTCCTCATATTTGGAATTATCCATTAATACGATGTTACCACCCTTATCAGATCCCTTGATTGTTATATCTAAGTTGTTTTTAAGAGAGTGTAGAGCACCTTGTTGCTCATGAGTCAAGTTTCTGATAGATTTGTCTTTATTTAATGATTCAATTTCCTTAGAAGTTTGTTTAACAAATAAAGCCAGGGCTGGATTCTGACTAAGTGCTGGAAATCTATGCGACTTCCTCTTAAAATGTTTATGCTGTTTGGAAACATCAGTTTTTTCCTCTTCGCTGTCATCACTTTCCCAGGCATCTAGCCAACTCGACTCAATTCCCTCATTTTCCTGTAACAGTAGATTTAGGTCCCGGAGGGCCCTAAAATCCGCTGCTTTGAGATTTGGTGCGATTGTTTCTTCCCCTTTCTTGGTTTTGGTATACATACTTTTAAAGAGTAATTTTCTTGCAAACATGAAAATATCTTTGACTACCTCAAAGTTGTCAAGGCTTCTACTGGGACAAAAAGAGAGTCCCAGAGAAAGAACCTCCCTCTCAGCCTCAGTCAGTATGTGTGAAGATAAGTTGATGATATTTAGCCTCTCATCTATACACTTGGAGTCGGTGTCAAATCCTGCTCCTTGTGTGTAGCTAGGGCCTGTGTTAAGGTCATTTTGTCTAAAAAAGTATCCAACTGGGTTTGATTTTTTGGAATAGCTCCTAAATCTTTAGTGGTTTTGATTGCTTTGCTTCTAGCGGAGCTGGGTCCCTTACTGCTTTCCATGGGTCTTGGTGTATTCTCACCTTTACTTCCCCGTGAAGTGTG
This sequence comes from Aquarana catesbeiana, assembly GCF_042186555.1. Classification (NCBI taxonomy): domain Eukaryota; kingdom Metazoa; phylum Chordata; class Amphibia; order Anura; family Ranidae; genus Aquarana; species Aquarana catesbeiana. The sequence continues at coordinate 206,257,306 of NC_133325.1, read as the reverse complement.
TGGGGTATCTGCATTCTTTTTCTTATGGATTTGTTGTAATTCACCCACCATTTCTTGAGTTTTGGCAAAAGGACCCTTTCTTTTCCTTACAAAACGATCTGTAAGGGAAGAGGCTGAGGAAGAAGCATTAGAATTAGTGTCTGAACTATAATCACTTTTTTCCCCTTTATTTTTGGAGGGTTTTTTGGTGGTTTTATTCCTGAAATCTTTGTTTTGGTGCCATCTATATGCTCTATTTTCCCTAAATGCGTTTTTATCTCTCCAGAATTTTTTATCTTTTTTCTGAAGAATAACTTTACTAGAGGTTTTGAGGTGTTCCCTCAGTTTTTCTTCAAGGGTTAGATAGTCTTCATGTGTTTTCAGGGGAGTTAGACGAGCATAGAGAGCATCGATTTCAGTATCAAGATTGTTCAATTGTAATCTATATTCATCCTGCAACAACATCATAAGATTTCTAGAGCAATCATTCAGTTTGGATTCCCAATTTTTCTTCAAATTATCAGAGATATGATCCACCATAGGGAAGATTTGAATCCTTAAACCTATTGGATTAATGTTTTCTTGGATGTATCGATCTAGAGATTGTATGTGCCAATGTAAGGCACATTTCTTTTCCAAAGCTTTGGTGAGACTATGGAAAAGTGAGGTCAGGTCGGTTTTAACTTGTTCTTTTAGTTGATAATTACTTTTAATAGTGGACATGAGGTCCTCCCAATTCTCACCCAAAAGATCACCCATCCTGAATAGCCACAGAGGAAAACAGTAAAAGATAAACAATTATAACATTTGGTCAAAGAGAAACAGCTAAGGACCAAAAAATGAAAAACCAGAAACCAGAAGTAACTCCCTTAACAAAGGGCCATCCCCGGAATTTCACAACAAAAAAATATATATATGAGGTGGTCTAGGTATGGGGTTCACAACTAAAAGAGAAAGTCTGAGATTTGAGGATATGGGTGTATTATCCACCCCAAGAATATAGAAATGATATAGACTTCTCAGAAATTAGTTGTGAAGGAGTTGCCATCATCCCTAAACAACATAGAATAGGAACCTCAAAAAATTGGGATTTTTAAGGCAACAAAAAGCAAAAGTATTTAAAAATTGAATAAATTTATTGGTACAAAAATAGTATTAAAACGTAAATTGAACACATGGACATATACATTTGAAGAAAAAACAATATAATATATTACAGATGTGGCAAAAAATCCAACGCGTTTCAAAATAATTAAATTTCTTCTTCAGGGATAAATTTTGCCATAATCTGAAAGGCATAAAGGTAACATAAGTATACATACATATATATCTACAATACCAGAAAAAATGATGTATAAAGAAAGCTTACAGTAATCATGATTGACCCAACGAATTCTCAGTATAACGTTCCAAAAATTTCCCATCCGGTTAGTGAACAGTCTTTTATCGTGCAGAAGAGCCCCTAGATATCAAAATCCAAGGAGAGACGCCAAATTACCCCAAGCGAAAGAACAACGCTTGGGGAGAAGGGGGGTGTGTACAATCTGAAAAGATATATATATATGTATATTTATATATCCTCTGTGTGGAAAATATCAAAAAAAAAAAAAGCTTTTAACCGTGTCAAAATTTTAGAGAGACACAATTTAATCTTTGGGACCAAAATCCGTAAATCTGATGACACCACAAGGATTATCCTACGCTACTCCAACGAGCACAGCACCATAAGAAAAATTCTCAAGAAATACTGGCCAATTTTGACCGATGACCCAATCCTAGGAAGTCTGTTAACTTCAAAACCACAAATTACCTTCCGGAAGGCAGGTTCTCTAGCTGATCTACTCACTCAAAGCGAATATAAGGGGAACCAAAGAAGGGACCCCTGTAAAACATGGGGGACTTTTCCGTGTGGCAACTGCTCTTTTTGCAGTGTGATAGGGAAGAGGACCTCTTTTTCGCTACCCAATGGTGAGCATTTCCAATTAAAACACTTTGCCAATTGCCAGACCCGAGGGGTTGTTTACATGGTACAATGTCAATGCGGGGCCTTTTACATTGGCAAAACCCGCCAAGAATTCAGACAGCGCGTCAGCAAACACCTGCTGAGTATGCAGATTGGAAACCTGTATCTTCCCCTCGGTAGACATGTAGCCAGGGGACATGGATACAGGATGCCATCTGTGAATTTCACGGTGGTTGATCGTGTCCATGTTCCCCTGCGAGGGGGTGACTGGAATAAGACTCTTCTGCAACGCAAAATGCGTTGGATTAGACATCTTGATGCCACCACCCCGCCAGGCCTAAACGAGGCAGAAAGTTTTAGACCTTTTCTTGAAGGCTTTAGCTCTGGCAAAACAGACTGAATTTAATCTTCCCTGCCTCTCTTGTATTTTCATGGCTTGAACCTCTCCTCTCTTTTATTTCCTCCCTTCTCTTTTCCCCATTTCCCCACTTCCTATCCATATATTTCCACACTTATACAGCCTATGGATTAATATGTGAAATGATAATGTCTATTGGGGTACTTTTTAATGTATATGTATGATTTATGAATTTTCCATTGCTGTTCTTTACAATTGGTAGTTCATGGGCTGGTGGGGAGAACTTTTTGCCCTGTTCTCCCCTTCCCGTCCTTGACACTATTTTTCATGATTTATTCATTCATTTAATTGTATGTACAAATTTTTGCTTCAGCTCTCGTGATAGGACAGTCTTTCTTAGATGGCGGTCCAATCCCCCCCATCCGGATTTGTGGTCATATCGTGCACCCGGCACAGTGGGGGGGCCCAAACTTCGGTTTAAGGGCCCCCTTCTTCCATTGCCATCTAGTGGCGCCTCTTGGATGCCATCTGCTGGCTCACAATGGATTTTTCTGTGTCGGGGGCTTTTTGTTCTCCTTCGGAGGATTTATTTCCCCTTTTGAGGTTTTCTTTTCCTCCCACAAATGAGTCTCTGCTTTAATACTGGACATGTGGTAATTCTCTTTCCCACTTGTCCAGCCATATATGACAATCTTTCATTGATTGATTTTCTATTTATTATTTATATTTATTTTTATTTGAGACTAGGCTACATATTTTACAATAAACCTTTCCTCTCGATCTACAATGGGTTGGAAACTGTCCTTTGACATGTTCCCATGCACATGTAGATCTGGCTGAGGATGTCTCTGCATCCTCCGGAATCTGCTGCGGATGTCCTTTGCAGCAGTACTGTCAGCCCCTGTCCTTACATGTGTCTATGACCATGGAGGTTGAGGGGTGGGCGGAGCAGAGTGCCGGCCTGTCTCTACTTCCGGACACGTGAGCGCTCCTTTCTCAGTGTCCGCAATGCATGTCTCTTCCACAGCGCCCTTCCGGCCATTGACGCCTTCGGGGGGGGCGGGGTGGAGGATCGGCCTGTTCTTTCCTACGTCCCGACAATATGGACACATTTTCTTAACCAATAATGAAGCGAGGGAAGTGACGCCACTTCCGTCTGACGGAGTGACGTCATTATCCCACGCTCGTTAAACGTAACAAGAGCACTGACTCATAAGGAGAAAGCCGGGAGCCCCTGAGCCGCCAGCGTCATTTCTCTGTTACCTATTGAGGAGAACGGACAGTCCTTGGGCCGGTGCTCTGATTCAGGACGGATCTCTGTCCCTTCTGGACCTGTGTGCGGATTCTATATTCGGTAAGCCTTAATCATTACCGCATTTTTTCTCCTTGAATTATACATTCTACCTCCTTACCATTTCTCTCTTGGATTCTTTTCCCATATTGTGGACACTACTTGGGGTTATCTCTACTCGGCCATAAATATATGGTCAACAGGGGTTTTTCATCCATTTACTTCTGTTTTGAGTAATTTTTTTTTTTTTTTTTCATAACTTTTATATTTTTTATATTTTCTTTTTTATAGGAAGGAAAATTTTCCTTCTCCATTACATACTGAAAATAATCTTCTTATACTCGAAGACACACTCAATTCATATTTTATACAAGGTTGGTTTTGATCTCCGCAGATATGATATTTTCCACACAGAGGATATATAAATATACATATATATATATCTTTTCAGATTGTACACACCCCCCTTCTCCCCAAGCGTTGTTCTTTCGCTTGGGGTAATTTGGCGTCTCTCCTTGGATTTCGATATCTGGGGGCTCTTCTGCACGATAAAAGACTGTTCACTAACCGGATGGGAAATTTTTGGAACGTTATACTGAGAATTCGTTGGGTCAATCATGATTACTGTAAGCTTTCTTTATACATCATTTTTTCTGGTATTGTAGATATGTATGTATGTATACTTATGTTACCTTTATGCCTTTCAGATTATGGCAGAATTTATCCCTGAAGAAGAAATTTAATTATTTTGAAACGCGTTGGATTTTTTGCCACATCTGTAATATATTATATTGTTTTTTCTTCAAATGTATATGTCCATGTGTTCAATTTACGTTTTAATACTATTTTTGTACCAATAAATTTATTCAATTTTTAAATACTTTTGCTTTTTGTTGCCTTAAAAATCCCAATTTTTTGAGGTTCCTATTCTATGTTGTTTAGGGATGATGGCAACTCCTTCACAACTAATTTCTGAGAAGTCTATATCATTTCTAATGGTCGTACCTGTAAGTCCCATTTGAATTCCCCGCCATGCCATTGCGTGCGCGCGCGCCGGCCAGGAGCTCCGTGAGTCGGGTGGCGGGTCCCGCGGACTCGATTACCGCGGGGATACCCGCGATTGCCTCACAGGGAGGACGAACGGGGAGATGCTGATGTAAACAAGCATCTCCCTGTTCTGCCTAGTGACAGTCTCACTAATCTCTGCTCCCTGTTATCGGGAGCAGAAATCAGTGACGTGCCACAGCTAGCCCATCCCCCTACAGTTAGAAATCACTCCCTAGTACTGACTTAACCCCTCCCCGCCCACTAGTGGTTAACCCCTTCACTGCCAGTGTCATTTACACAGGAATCAGTGCATTCTTATAGCACTGATTGCTGTATAAATGACAACGGTCCCAAAAATGTGTCAACAATGTCCGATGTGTCCGCCATAATGTCGCAGTCACAATAAAAATCGCTGATCGCCTCCAAAAAAAATTATTAATAAAAATGCCATAAAACTATCCCCTATTTTGTAAATGCTATAACTTTTGGGCAAACCAATCAATAATCGCTTATTCGATTTTTTTTACCAAAAATATGTAGAGGAATACGTATCGGCCTAAACTGAGGAAAAAAAATGTTTTTATAAATATTTTTTGGGGATATTTATTATAGCAAAAAGTAAAAAATAATGCGTTTTTTTCAAAATTGTCACTACTTTTTTGTTTATAGCGCAAAAAATAAAAACCGCAGAGGTGATCAAATACCACCAAAAGAAAGCTTTATTTGTGGGAAAAAAAGGACGTCCATTTTGTTTGGGAGCCATGTCTCACGACCGTGCAATTGTCAGTTAAAGCGACGCAGTGCCGAATCGCAAAAAGTGCTCTGGTCAGGAAGGGGGTAAATTCTTCCGGGGCTGAAGCGGTTAATAAAATTTGTTTGTTATTATATTACTCTGTATATTCTTGCACATTTTTACATAAGATACTATCAGGTGCCTTAAAATTCCACTTAGGGGAACCCCTTTTGTTTTTGTTTTGAATACTGGATGTGGCACTTTTAAGCTTAGGTTAGCCATTCGCCTTCCCCTCTCATACTTTTACATAGGTGTTAGCCCCCTTGTTATAGCCATAACGTTAAATGAAAATAACTAAAAAATGTGTTTTTATTGAATATACACATGCACATAGGGCACGCTTATGTATGTAAACAGCAATTGTGCCACGCATTGTCATGAATGTTGGATTGAGAGCAACAATTTTAGGGCCAATTAATAACCTCTAAAAGCCTATGGACAATTTTATGTACCATGGTTTTAGCCTTTTCAAGGACGCATGTAATTATAAGGTTTGACATGTTTGGTATCTAGTTTCTCAATAAAACACAATTTTTTATACCTTACAGAAATGGGTAGTGTGTATTTTTTCCTGAAAATATGCATTTGATAAATCATTGCACAAATATTGTGCAACATAAAATATTGCCACTGCTACCATTTTAATTACATTATTTTGTTTGTGTGTTTAAAATCATTTTGTAGCATAAAAAAGCAAGTTTTAACATCTGTATGAAAAATTAAAAAATTGCTCTGAGATCTCTTGCATTTTGGTTGGTTAGAGAAGATTGACTATATCTCCCAACTGCACTAATGATACAATCTTAGGTCAATTACAGGATCAGAGTGCACTAATCACAATGCCAGCTTTTCTTCACTATGGACTTGGGGAGTTCCGCACTCTGAGCAGTGTCCTTCTGCACTTTTAGGGGAAGTGCATTTTACACACTTGTAGAAAGTGTTTTAATCACTAACCATTTTCAAAGATCAGAACTGAGAGAAACAGGGCTTTTCATGACAATTTAAAATGCTATACCATGAGTTATTTATATTACAATGCAGTATACAATAGTTTAATTAGTTAAAGCTGTCTCTCATTATAGTTTTTGTGATGACACTTAGGTGAACAGGTTTTTGGTGGTAAGAGGTCTTTCCCTGCTGCATCATCACATCACACTATGGGGTTGATTTACTAAAGGCAAATAGATTGAGAAGAGAAAAGAATACCCAATCACGTGCAAGGAAAATAAAAAAAAAAAGTGTTTTTGCTTGCACATGATTGGATGATGGAAGTCAACAGAGCTTCTGCTCATTTACTAAGCTCTGGAGCAACTGCTCATGCAGAGTGCAACTGCACTTTGCAAAGTGCGCAGTCCATTTGCCTTTAGTAATTCAACCCCTATTATCCTTGGAGGCATCACCAATATGAGAATGACATTACAGCTCAGAATTCAGAACAGGTGGAACAGTGTTGTCATCCAATAACAGGAAAAAACTAAATATGTATTTAGCTGGTAGGATCTACAGGTAAGTTTTGGGCTTTACTGGGATATATGGGGAAAACTGTCTGTTCTGCAAAATATATATGTTTTTTGACTATAGTTCTACTTAAAGAGCAAATCTTTAAGGTTAGGTAAAACACAGATGTAAGGATTTGAGTGCTTCAATGATTTGCTAATCGTTTATTATATTACATATAGTTACATAGTAGATGAGGTTGAAAAAGGGCACAAGTCCATCAAGTCCAACCTATGTGTGTGATTTTGTGTCATATTGATAGGTTGAATATACACAAGTGTTTGCCAATAAGCTGAAAGCAAGATGTGAAGCACTGCACCAAAATAAATGTTGTAGTAAGGATCTGTGTCTTGGTGTGAAATCTGAAGTATAGTTGTATATAGTATATGTACTATATGTATAGTTTGAAATCTGGACAACCAAATGTATAGTTTGAAATCTGGACAACCAAATTAACAATAAAGTCTAACAATAAATGTCTCTTATTTGCTCCATTATTGTCTTTTAAATATACAGTTGAAGGCTTTGTATGTCACTAATGCTGCTACCAAATGGTCTATTTAAACAGGACTGCTGTGCTAGCTCACTGCTGTTTGATCTACAGCATACTCTGCTACTTGTTCCTGTGCTTGACTTCTGTTACCAACTTGGCTTTTCTCTGACCACGCTTGAATGCTACCTGCCCTGACCTCGAATTGTTCCTGGAATTTGCTTTTATCCCCTGCTCTGCCTGATCTGCTTCACCATTGCTGTCCTTGCTCCGTGCCCAGACTATTCTTCTGCCTGATGTTTGTGCCTGACCTTATCCTCTGTTACAGACCTGGCATGCCTGACCCTGCATCCTGCTTATCCTGGCTGCCAAGCACTTCCTGACCTGTCTGCTATTTGCCTGGCCCAGCCAGCCCACCCAGCATCAGCAACCTGTCATCAGGCTGTCAAGCATCTGTTTGTCTGCTGCTTGCCAGTCATAGGTCTACTGCATTGGTCCACTGCCAGCCATCTCTGTCTTTTGGCTCATCTCTGAAGAAGCACCGGCTACCTACTCGTGTGATTTGCTGGACTTACTACAGGCACTCATACCTCATTGTGCTCTTGTGGCTACTGTCCCACTTCCAGTGATCCCTGAGGTCACCCGTTTACGTAACCGTGTGACCCCGCCCCCTCTGACAACACGGGGAAGCCGGAGGAAGATGCGGGATGAGAAGAGTGGAGGAAGAAGAAGATGGAGAAGAAGATGGAGGAAGAAGAAGAACACCGAAGGAAGACCAGAAGAAAGAAGAAAAATCGCCTCTTGTGTTTTTTAACCTTTTAGATACTTTTTTTGTGAAATGGTAGGGGTACATTTGTACCCCATTACCAATTCACACGGGGGGGGCGGGATCTGGGGGTACCCTTGTTAAAAGGGGCTTCCAGATTCCGATGAGCCCCCCGCCCGCAGACCCCCACAACCACCGGGCAAGGGTTGTAGGGATGAGGCCCTTCTCCCCATCAACATGGGGACAAGGTGCTTTGGGGGGCTACCCCAAAGCACCCTCCCAATGTTGAGGGCATGTGGCCTGGTACGGTTCAGGAGGGGGGGCGCTCTCTTGTCCCCCCCTCTTTTCCTGCAGCCTTCCAGGTTGCGTGCTCGGATAAGGGTCTGGTATGGATTTTGAGGGGGACCCCCACGCCTTTTTTTTTTTAAATTTTGGTGCGGGGTTCCCCTTAATACCCATACGAAACCTGAAGGGTATGGAATTTAGGGGGACGCCCACGCATTTTTTTTTTCATTTTGGTTCAGGGTTCCCCTGTGGGGAAATTCCATGCCGTTTTTATCAATTAACTTTTATGTGTATTGCCGGACCGACAATTCATTATAGCCTGCGCTAGCGATAGTAGTTTTAAATGACTTTTTTCCTTTAGAAATGTCATTTGCTGTCAGACTGACTAAACACGGGAAACATGCGCCCCTTTATAGGCATACTATAGACACCCCCAGGTACCAAATTTAAAGGAATATTACACCTTTATTGTTTCACTTTAAGTATTATTAAAATCACTGCTCCTGAAAAAATGTCTGTTTTTAAAACTTCTTTTTGCATTGATACATGTCCCCTGGGGCAGGACCCAGGTCCCCAAACACTTTTTATGACAATAACTTACATATAAGCCTTTAAAATGAGCACTATTGATTATGCATGTTCGTGTCCCATAGGCTTTAACGGTGTTCGAACAAATTTTTTGCCTGTTCGCATGTTCTGCATGTGAACCAAACCAGGGGTTGTTTGGCTCATCCCTAGTAGGAACAAACGATATGTCTCTTCTCTCCTGACAGAACAGGGATTTGTGTATTTACACACACAAATCCCTGTTCCTGCTCTCATGCATGCGATCGCGCGTGGCCGGTGGCGATTGCGCCCGCCGGCCACGCACATGGGGTTCCCCGTGCCCGCTATCGCCCTTAAAGGTATAGACGTACCTATATGGTGATTCGCGGGAATGAACCACTTTGCCGACGTATATCGGCTTGAGCCGTTCGGCAAGTGGTTAATCAGGTACTTACTAGTCCCTGGAGACCAGCACTGTCTTCCCAAAGCCAGCTCTTCTCATTGCTGCAGGCGCCTGGTACTTTCATTTTGGATTTGAGAACTGTGTGTGAGCTCCTGAAGAATCAGAGCGAGATTGTGCATTGCTGTGGGACACGTCCCAGGAGGGGGTGGACCCAAGCAGACATCATTCCACTTAGGAATTGAGGAGTGTCAAAAAAGTTACTCCCACCCATAATTAAACCCTAAAAGTGTTAGGGCAGGGGTGGAGAGAAGGATTAGCTTGGGAGCAGACCCAAGCAGACATCAATCTCACTTAGGTAGAAATTGGAGAAAATTAAAAAAAGGTATCCGCTGACATAAAAAAAAAATCCCCAAAAGTGTTAGGGGCAGAGGTGGTGAGGAGGATAAGCGTGGGGATGGACCCAAGCGGACGTCATTCTCACTTAGGTAAGAATTGATGTCAAAGGTGTCGAGGAGGATTTGCTTGGAGGTGGACCCAAGCAACATCACTCTCACTTAGGTAGGAATTTAGGAAGTGTCAAAAAAGGTAGCTACTCACATAAAAACCCCTCAAAAGGGTTTGGGGTAGGGGTGGGGAGGAAGATTAGAGACACTATGAAATGAAGGTCTGCTTTAATACAAATATAATTCAAACTGCAGCGTGTGCATACAACGTTTTGATACGCTCCTATCAGATGAGAATCTGGGATGGTTCAAGGAAAGGAACATGCTTATGAAAATATTTTTTTCCTTTGAAAGATCAGATTGTAACATGTGTTATCATTCAACGATTTGAAAACAGGTATGTTTTGAAAATCAAATATTGACCATCATTTGAGAAAAACTCTTGTACAATCATTTTAGTAAAGAACTTTAATTTCTATTCAGAAATAAGTACTATGTCATGTCGTATAAAGTTAAAGTGATCTTGCAAATTTGGGTGATCTTTTCCTAAAACACATACTGTGTGTGGTCTCTGTAAGCAAAATAGGATTTTGCAAGGAAAATAACTACCAGCCATAACCACATGGTGGTGCATATAGCCCTTAATAAAGCTTGCCTTTTTGCATCAGCACGTAGTCTGTATTGTTAATATTGTAACATAAAGCTCGGGAGACCGTAGAATTTCAAAACCGAATGACACAGCTCGCAATATCATGCAAGCACATCTCACTGTTACAGTCTGCATCCCATTCCCTGGCCAGAATCACAATCCAATAGTCTTGTCTATTTGCAACAACAATGAAATAGTAATGCTAAATGTAGCCGTTATATTTTGTGATTTTCTTGTATATAAAGACGCTTCTAGCTATTCAGCAGCTGAGAATGTGAATGCGGCAAGAAAATACGGAGCTTATTAAATTGAAAGGTGCACAAAATGTTCCCATTCTAGCACCTTGCACAAGGAACGCCGAATGTAAGGTGGCACTAAATGTCGGTTTTAAAATGTAACTTGCCAGAACAATTGCCTTTTCTATTGTGGGTCAAAGCAGCTGCCTGCAGAAAGAGGTACAAATGCCTCTCATTAGTCTCGGCTTTTTCTACCCGTTCCGCATATGAAATTTTCTTGAATCAAGGCAAGCAGGAATGTTATTTCTGAATATTGTGATTTCATTTGAAGGGTGGATTTATTCCTGTAAACAGGCAGCATGCAGCGAGTCACCTGTTGTAACACCATGTTTATTTGATATTGCCCATAGCTATTATATTTAATCCTGGCTTGCCAGTGCCCCTAGTGTTTTTATCACAGTTAAACATATGCTGCGGTGGGCATGTACAAGTTTTGAGACTGCTGATATGTAAACCTACGTAGAGTCATTGTATGGTTCATCAGAGCTGCTGCAATGAAATAAGATGACACTTTCCGAGAAAATATGGCTTTGAAGTATGTAGGGCTAAGGTGACATCAAGGAGCTACAGCTATGCCTTCAGTTCTTCTCAACAAATTAAGGTTTTTATACAGTGTAGTTGAAGATTTAAAATGATGCCCGCATCAATATATTTCTTATTATACAGGCAAGGCCAATGTTTATCTTAGTGAAAAAGAATTGCATGACCTGGTGCATAGAAATACAGAAAAAAAAAGTTCAATTCAAGGGGAGCTATGAGTAAAAGGATTGTTTTTGAAAAACCAAGGTTTTACTACCCGCAGTACACACATTCTAATTACTAGATTTAACCACTTTAGCCCCGGAAGGATTTACCCCCTTCCTGACCGGGCCATTGTTTGCGATACGGCACTGCATCGCTTTAACTGACAATTGCGCTGTCGTGCAACGTTGTACCCAAACAAAATTGACATCCTTTTTTCCCCACAAATAGAGCTTTCTTTTGGTGGTATTTGATCACCTCTGTGGTTTTTATTTTTTGCGCTATAAACAAAAAAAGAGCAACAATTTTGAAATAAACACAATATTTTTTACTTTTTGCTATAATAAATATCCCATTTAAAAAAAAAAAAAATTTCCTCAGTTAAGGCCGATATGTAATCTTCTACATTTTTTTGAAAAAATTGAAGTAAGCGTATATTGATTGGTTTGCGCAAAAGTTATAACGCCTACAAAATAGGTTCTTGACTTATGGCATTTTTATTATTATTATTTTTTCTTTACTAGTAATGGCGGCGATCTGCGATTTTTATCAGGATTGCGACATTGCGTCGGACAGATCGGACACTTTTGACACTTTTTTGGGACCATTGACATTTATACAGCGATCAGAGCTAAAAATAGCCACTGATTACTGTATAAATGTCACTGGCAGGGAAGGGGTTAACATTAGGGGGCGATCAAGGGGTTAAATGTGTTCCCTCACTGTGTGTTATAACTGCGGGGGGATGGGACTGAAAGGGGGAGGAGACCGATCGGTGTTCCTATAAACTAGGAACACACGATCGGTCTCCTCTCCCCTGAGAGGATGTGGATTTGTGTGTTTACACACACAGATCCACGTTCCTGCTCTGTCACGAATGATCGCAGGTGCCCGACGAATATCGCGGCTGCCGGTATAGGAGGCATGCGCGCACCAGCCATGTCACTGAGGAGCCGATGCGTGCGTGCCTCCTATACCCCTTAAAGTGTCCGCCGTACAGCTACGGCGACTTGCACTGGAGAGCCATTCTGCCGCTGTCAAACAGCGGGCGGGCGCCGTGTGGTTAAAGAGAATTTGTCACACATAGGATAAGTTCACAGTAGAGAAGAAAGTACAGTGGGGAAAATAATTATTTGATCCCCTGCAGGTTTTGTAAGTTTGCCCACTTACAAAGAAATGAAGGGTCTATACTTTTTATCACAGGTGTATTTTAAATAATAGAGACAGAATATCAACCAAAAATCCAGAAAAAAACGTACACAACAAATGCTATTTGCTGTTTGATAAGTTGCAGTTCAGTGAGTAAAAAAGGCATTAGATCCCCAAGCAAAACATGACTTTGTGCTTAGTGGAGAAACCCTTGTTGGCAAGCACAGAGGTAAGACATTTCTTGTAGTTGGCGACCAGGTTTGCACACATCTCAGGAGGCATTTTGGTCCACTCTTCACAGATTTTCTCTAAATCCTTAAAGGCTAAGTTCACTTTTCTTTTTCTAAATTCCAGCTCCCCTATGCACCAATATAACATTCATGTACTTTTTTTCTTCCTCCAAACACAGTGAGTTGCGTTAATGCCAAAGAGCTCAATTTTGATCTCATCTGACCACAGCACTTTCTCCCAATCCTTCTCTGAATCATTTAGATGCTTATTGGCAAGACTGTACATGTGCCTTCTTGAGGAGGGGGACTCACCGTGTAGGAAGAAAAATGTTGACTATTACCCTAAGAACACTATCCCTACAGTCAAGCACAGAGGTGGAAACATTATGCTTTGGGGCTGTTTCTCTGCTAAAGATACAGACCAACTTTGCTGCATTGAGGGGCCATTAGATGGGGCCATGTTTTCTAAAATCTTGGATCAGAACACTGAAGATGAGTCATGGATGGCTCTTCCAGCATGACAATGACAGTGGAAACATACTGCCAAGGCAACAAAGAAGTGGCACATTAAGGTCATGGAGTGGTCTAGACAGTTTTCAGACCTTAATCCTATACAAAATTTATGGAGGGAGCTGAAACTTCAAGTTGCCAAGCGACAGCCAAAAAACCTCAAGGATTTAGAATAAATCTGTAAAAAGAGTGGATCAAAATCCCACATGAGGTGTGTGCAAACCTGGTCACTAACTACAAGAAACATCTTACCTCTGTGCTTGCCAACAAGGATTTCTCCACCAAGTACTAAGTCATGTTTTGCTTGGGAATCAAATACTTATTTTTCTCATTGAACTGCAACTTAATTTATAGCAGGAGAATCAAAACATACGCGAACGTACGATTGCTATTGAAGAGAGAGTGGGTGTGATGGAGGATGTTTTACCCCTGATAAAAAAGGACTTGCACTCGATTAAAAAACATATAGAAGCCTATGGCCAGAAACTGGAAGGTTTGGAAAATAGAAAAGACATAATAACGTTTGCATTTTAGGCCTCCCAGAGCATGAAGAAGGCCAATCCCCTGTTGTTTTTTTTGATAAATGGTTAATGGACATATTGGGGGTGGAGGGTTTTTCAAGGCTTTTTTCAACTGAACATGCCCATTGCATATCCAGTCAATCCCCGCCACCCGAAGGAATACCCAGAGCAATTATCATCAAGTTAATAAATTCTCAGGACGGAGATATTATCTAAGGCACGCCAATGGGGCAATATTGAATATAATGGTAATAAAGTGTCTTTTTTCCCAGGCTTTTCAGCCGAAGTACAGAAACAAAGGGCAAAATTTGTTGAGGTCAAACACAGATTACGATTGCTGAAAATTACTTATTCAATGTTGGTTCCCAGCTAGATTGTGCTTTACTGATACAGATATAATACAGTTTTTTGATACTCCGTAAATAGTAAATACTTGGCTAGACAAGAGGCGGTAATAACGATGCAAATTGTGTAGTGTGTGGAGGGGTTCTGGGGGTGTTTTGGGCGCTGTGGCACCCACAGGTGAGGGAGGGGAAGGGAAGGAGGGGGGAGGGGACAATATACGATCTTGTCCTCTTTCTCCCTCTCCTTCGCTTCCTTTTTTTTTTTTTTTTTTGTCAATTTTTAATTTCTAATTTTTTCAACCCAAGGTACCTTTTTTTGGGAAGAGGAGTGTCCAATGGGCCCTGGGAAAGGTGGTCGGGTGAAGGGGGAGGGGTGATGGGGTACCAGAGGCCTCCAATGTTGTCACCCCTCACTCTCTTCAATTTTCATAAGGTACTAATGAGACTCCGTGACCCGCTACTAATGGGTCCTCTGTATGTGTCCCGTGAGGACAAGGTTTGCAAAGCTGAAGTCTCCCCTTCTTTGCTTTTTTTTTCTTCAGCTGGTTTGGAATGCGTTCAGGTACGGGTTGTATAAGGGTTTGGGTGGGAGGGTTGGGGGAAGTGTGGGGGTGTTTGGGGGGATAGTGAAGTGGTAGGTCTGTGGGATTTTTTTTTTTCTCTCTCTCTCTCTCTCTCTCTCTCTTTCCCCCTCGGGTGGTCCTATATTATGGAAGGTAATAATGCATCAAAATGAACCAAGGATTCTTTGGGCTTTATTCAGTTTTTCTCATTTGATTGAAGATGCCAATGTCAAGTGAAATAAAGTTGATGTCCTGGAATGTGAGAGGTTTGGGGGACAGGAATAAACGACAAGCAGTGCTGAAATTAATTGAATTTTATAAACCAGAAATAGTGTGTTTGCAGGAGACTCATTTGGCAGGGGAAGATATTATGTTGTTTGGAACTTCTAGATATAGGTGTCAGTACCATGCCACTTATTCTACATATTCACGAGGAGTAAGGGTTTTGATTTCTAGTTCTCTCCGTTTTGCATGTATACAGAGCATCAAAGACCCTGAAGGTCGTTATTTGATGCTTATGTGTACTTTGGAGGGAAAACATTTTTTACTGGTAAACGTTTACATTCCTCCTCCTTATAAAGATGATGTATTGAAAATAGTGTTTAGTAAAATGGCACAATGGTCAGATATCCCAACGCTTCTGATGGGAGATTTTAATAATGTATTAAATGAAGAAGAAGATAGACAGAGTATTAATAAGATTAATAGGAGGGGAAATGTAACCGGATTTGCTAGTCAGTTACAAGAAATTGGGCTGGTAGATATGTGGAGATTTAGACACCCATTGAGTAGAGAATATTCATGTTGTTCCAGCACCTACGGGTCGTTATAAAGAATTGACCTAGCCTTGGGGAATGGTTCCTTTTCTCCGTGGCTAGACTCAATTCAATGCGGCCCAAGAGGTCTCTCAGTTCATTCTCCTATGATCTTATCCCTGAGGACCGGGGTGCAATTACCCAGACTACCTTGAAAGTCAATCCACAGTGGTTATCCTTGATTCCGCAGGAGAATAGAATTGAGCATTTGTTATCAGCATTTTTTTGTGAGAATAAGAATTTGACCTCATTGCTAGTAATCTGGGACACGATGAAAGCTTATTTGCGAGGATTGATAATTAAAGAAATTTCTAAAATTAAGAGATCAGCAAAGCAATGAGAGGAAGAAGTAATGCAAAAAGTGAACCAGGTAGAGCAAGAGTTTATACTGGACCCTACGGAAGATAAATGTTTAGCTTGGCAGGAAGCCCAAAAAAGTATAGAACATTATCAAAAGCAGAGAATAGTAGATTTTTTCAAAAACATTATGAAATGGGGGAGCAGGTAGGTCATATTTTAGCGGTGATAGCCCGTAATCAAGACAGGCCGCCAGGTATAGCCGCTATATAAAAAAATAAATGGAACCATTGTTAATGACATAACAAGCATTCAGAGTACATTTGTAGATTTCTATACTTTATTATATGAATCCAGAACAGTAAATGTAATGAATCAAAGTAAGCAATTTTTGGAAACATTAGTTATTCCGAAACTTAATTTAAAAGAGAGAGAAATATTGGATAGTCCTATAACTCTGAAAGAGTTAGAGGAAGCAGTATTACAAACTCAGAATAATATGGCTCCTGGACTAGATGGGTTACCATCTAAAATCTACAAAAAATATGGCCAGATCTTACTCCCAGAACTCCTCAAAGTGCTAAACGAGGCATATAATACGCAAGAACTCCATAAATCAATGCAAGAAACAATAATTACAGTAATCCTAAAATCGGGTAAAGATCCATTAAAACCAAATGAGTATTGCCCTATCTCTCTACTTACCTCTGATGTTAAGATTCTAGTTAGGGTACTCGCAAATAGACTGTCTACTGTATGTACATTAATTTTTTGATTCATAAGGACCAAACGAGGTTTATCCCCACTAGAGCTGCTTCTATAAATATAGGCAGACTTTTTTTGAACATCCAATTACCCAGGGATAATGGAGGGACTAGTGCCATATTGTGTCTGGATGCCCAGAAGGCTTTTGATATGGTAGAATGGGAATATTTATGGACTGTATTGTCCGTCTTTGGAATTAGTCCGGGCTTTTTAGCCTGACTGAGATTGTTGTACAAGGATCCTAAGGCAAGGTTGAGAATCAATAATACAACATCCCCATTCTTTCCATTATCCAGAGGAACCAGACAGGGTTGCCCTCTGTCCCCTATGCTGTTTGCATTGGCAATAGAGCATAGGGGATCAAATAATTATTTTCCCCATGGTACTGTATATGTACGTATATCCTATTAATTCACTCTCTTTTGGACTTGAAAAGCCTAAGTATAGCTTTTTTTTCAGCACAAGGGAGTGTTCCTTGTGCTGGTGGCTGCTCTTTTAGTTAAAATCCTCCATCCTCTGAACCCCCCTATATCCCTATAGCAGATACAGTGGCTGGGACTGTCATAGGCACCCATCAAAACTTCTGGTTATGCCCACTCTTTTCATCTTCGCGCTCTATGAATTGAATAGGGGACCTGTCATTTCATTTCATTTGAGTTTGTATACATTTTAAGGGAAAGCTAAATTTGCCTTTGCTGTTTTTATTTCATGCTATTGTTGGTAGGCAATCAGCAGTGGAATATGAATACTTTGGATGCTTCTTATTTAAACCATGAGAGCGACTGGTTAACAATGAACTTGCACCACATCCCCATGTCATCATGATTGCTATAAAGAACACAAAAAAAAAAAAGAAAGGAAAAGAAAAGAAAAAGGTGGTGGTGTGTTTGTGTGTGTGTGTGCTTTTCAGGTGCTACTTGTAATTATACAGCATACAATTACCTTAACTATAAAATCTAGCCTTTAATATGAAGAATTATTTCTTGCTAAAAACACCTTCATATGTTTTAAATCTGAGAGACATATAATATTGATATCAGCCTCATACTTGCATGGATACAAGAGATAATCTATAGACACTACCCAGAAACTATCTCAGCGTATGAATACATCAATTACATAGGGGTTTTTTTTTACTAAAACTGGAGAGTGCAGAATTATAGTCTTAATTTTTTGCTCCATAAGACGCACCTGACCATAAGACGCACCTAGGTTTTAGAGAAGGAAAACAAGAAAAAAAATATTCTGAACCAAATGGTGTGCTAAAATTTTTACCAGTGCCCATGAAATGCAGCCTGACCTGTGCCAAAGTATTGCAGCTTTACCAGTGTCATAAATGCAGCCTGACCAGTGCCATAAATGCAGCCTGGCCTCTGCCAAAGAAAAGCAGCCTTACCAGTGTCATAAATGCAGCCTGACCAGTGCCATAAATGCAGCCTGACCTTTGCCAAAGAAATGAAGCCTTACCAGTAGACATGTGCATTCGTTTTCGTCCGAATGCATTTTTGTACGAATTTCAGGTATTTTCATTATCGTTTTAACAAACGATAACGAAAGCGCAGAATACGAAAACCGAAAGATCTGACATAAACAAATGCTTTATTTTCATTTTCGCTGCGACAACAGTACGCTATATATAGGAGATTCGACATGACGCTGACAATAACAATCTGTGTCTATCGAACCTGTGGTCGAATGTGCCTAACCTTAACTCTATTAGTCCAATATTATTCTACGTAGAGAGAAAAGATTTGACATAGAAAGAAAAGATCGCTGCTGGAATTGGGTGGGGGAAGTAAAATAAAAATAATGATGAATGTTATTGGCCGATTGTAACCAAAGAGGAGGGGCAGTAAAATAGCTAGAACTAAGTAAGTACACACGTACAGCCAACTTACTTTCACTTACGATTTGCTAGCAGAGAGAGACACACACACTGAATCATTTCAGAAGACAGTCATACAGCATTAGAATTCTACTGCAGCTAGCTTGTAGGCAGAAAATTTGACCGGAAATGTACAATTGCAGCATCGTACAGTTTAGCTGCTCCGTCGAATCTTCTTTGAACATTCGACAGACACCATAAGCCTTCAATGACAGATTCGACCTTAATTCATTTGGATTTTCGGACTAATGCAATTTTTAACGAAAAACTAAATTAATAAAAACGAATTTGGGGAGTAACTAAATAAATTTATTTTTCGGACGAAAACGAAATTCTGAAACAAAATATTTCAGAGTGCACATGTCTACTTACCAGTGCCATAAATTCAGCCTTACAAGTGCCATAAATGCAGCCTGACCAGTGCCATAAATGCAGCCTGACCACTGCCATAAATGCAGTCTTACAAGTGCCATAGCAGCAGCTTTACTAGTGCCATAAAATGCAGCCTTACCTGATGTCATCACATCCGCCTGACAGGCGGACGCTTAGGCTGCTCTGTCTTCTGTCTCAGCAACAGTGTAGCAACAGTGTTAGACCCAGCCAGGAGATCGCCTGGTGCTCACGGGGACTTGGGATGTCTGTCCTCCACTCTCCTGCCTCTCTTCCGGTACTAACATGGTGGCGATGACGCAGGCGGTGCCTGGTGTATATTCACTCCATAAGACGCAGAGACATTTTCCTCCATATTTTTGGGGGCAAAAAGTGTCTTATGAAGCGGAAAATATGGTAAATACCCTTTTTTAATACATGCTAACAGTCTAAGGAAAAAAAAAAACAGAGCTCAACCTCAATGTGAAAAAATGTGCAGTATGTCCCTAGATAAATATATTATGAAAGGACCTAGCAAAGTAGTCTGACACATGTAGCAATATAGAAAATGACTTTATTGAACACTAATAATCTTTAAAATACAAAACATACTATCCAGCTAACAAAATCAAATCATAATTGGCCAATTATTAAAAACACAACCATGGCAGCTGCAGGGAAGTTGTGTAAACATCCCCCCTCCCCCCCCAAAAAGGAAAGAAAATGAGAAAAAATGTGATATCACGTGTTTGTAGATGTGTGTGCCCCAGTGGGAGGCACAGTCTACATAAACTGAATCAAAAACATTAAAAAATCCTCCTCCATATTATAATATATAATTTATAATCCTTTGGTAAAATATATTCCAGGACTAGTGTGTAGTTGAATATTGTTCAAAGTCCATTAAAGGATCTTCTCATGGATTATAAGGGAATCCAATCCACATATGGGAAATATTAGTGGGCTACTCCATATGGTCAGTGGTATTAGGTTCCTTTGGGCTGTAGTATGAGATCAACCCACACAAATGAACAATATGTTGGGCCACTATATGTGGTTACTAAGTGTCCTTCAATAAAGTGTGTTATAGGACCAGCCCCCATATAGGCAGAATGTAGACAGAATGTATAATGGCATAGTTATCAACCATCAGGCATAACTGTTAAAACTCCCAGGGAGTGATGCCACTGTCATCGCATATGGCACTGGTATAGCTTATATCATGGCATCTTCTACCCTCCCTTTATTGGCAAGTGAATAGACACAGGATAACCCCTCCAACTGTGTAGTATATAATTCATTATTGCCTAGTGTGGGAGCCATCAGTATAAATCAAAGAGGAATTTCAAGCTATATAACACTCAAGTAGAGAAAATGTGCTTAGCCATCCATGTGGTTTTTGAGAAGTTCTAGCTGTACTTGTAACAAATGGAGGTTTATGAGTCCATATCCAAAAAGGTCAAAGTCCCACAAGTAAGGAGGAGATAGGGGAGGAGGTATCCCAGAAGCTGGCAACATGGGAGCAAGGATCTTTTTCCATCCTGGATTACCTCAAAGGTTCTCCCCCTAGCAAGTAACTTGTGTTCATATTTTTAGCCCCCAAGTGCATTACCTTACTTTTTTAACATTAAACCTAATTTGCATATAGTAGCCCACCCCTTTATTTTTTTAAGACCTGCTTGTAAAGTTTCTATATAATGCTATGAAATTATTACCCTGCTTAGTTTTGTATCATCAGCAAACAATGAGAACTATTTACAGTATACGAACAAGATAGAGACTCCCATCATCTCATATAGAGTATGGTGGTCCTATCCCTTTATATAGATATAGAAATGAATGCCCCCCCCTAGTCGGGACTTTGAATGGACCACCAACTCAAAAATTGTAAAAATAAATCTTTAATATCATGAATTAAAATACAGATACAAAAGACCACATGTATGAAAGGATGCACGACATGTGCTACATAAGACAAACCAATGTGTTGTATAAAAACCGCATGCAATATAAATGCCCAAATTTCCGACGCGTTTCCGGTATCAGGTATTCCTATACCTTCTTCAGGGGCCAAGGGTTCAGAAAATTTAGTGTTCAAAATACATTCTGGTGAAAAGATTCAATATCAGAGATACATATGAGGAACCAGTGAGTTTATATTTGCACTGCACACCTCGCCATTAGTGGCAATTATGGGTGATTAATGTGTTCTCTGGGTGAGTGGCACCCGCATAGTCTCACAGGGAGTGCTCAAGTTATGGGCTTCTATTAGGATGAAACCAAACCGTTCATCAAGGCACTGTGGTAGGGCTAAATAGCCCAGGGAACAATGTCCCAATCTTCCACCTTAGATGAAACGGAGCTATCCCTCCTGCGTGCAATGTCAAATCACTGGATGCATGCCTATTTACAGTATACCCACCTCTATATCATTGATGAACAAGTTAACCCCTTCCTGACTGCCGCACGCCGATATACGTTGGCAGAATGGCACAGGTGAGCAAAAGGGTGTACCGGTACGTCCCCTATACAGGTGTGTCCCCTTTAAGGCCCCTTGTGGGCACGCGCGCACACGCCACGCCCGCCGCGCCCGCCACGCCTGCCGCGCCCGCCGCATGTTCCGTGACCGCGGGTCCTGCAGACTCAATGTCCGCTGGGTGCCCCGATCGTGTCACAGAGCGGAAGAATGGGGAGATGCCTTTGTAAACAAGGCATTTCCCCGTTCTGTCTAGTGACATGACAGAGATCACTGCTCCCTGTCATCGGGAGCAGTGATCGCTGTCATGTGAGTAGTAGCCCATCCCCCCCACAGTTAGAATCGCTCCCTAGGACTCACTTAACCCCTTGATCGCTCCCTAGTGTTTAACCCCTTCCCTGCCAGTGTCATTTACACAGTAATCAGTGCATTTTTATAGCACTCATCGCTGTATAAATGACAATGGTCCCAAAATAGTGTAAAAAGTGTCCAATGTGTCCACCATAATGTCGCAGTCACAATAAAAATCGCAGATTGCCGCCATTACTAATAAAAAAAAAAAATTAATAATAAAAATGCCATAAAACTATCCCCTATTTTGTAGACGCTATAACTTTTGCGCAAACCAATCAATATACGCTTATTGCGTTTTTTTTACCAAAAATATGTAGAAGGATACATATCAGCCTAAACTGAGGAAAAAAATAGCTTTTTTATATATTTTTGGGGGATATTTATTATAGCAAAAAGTGAAAAATATTGCTTTTTTTTCAAAATTGCCACTCTTTTTTTGTTTATAGCGCAAAAAATAAAAACCTCAGAGGTGATCAAATACTACCAAAAGAAAGCTCTATTTGTGGGGAAAAAAGGATGTCAATTTTGTTTGGGTGTAACGTCGCATGACCACGCAAGTGTCAGTTAAAGCGACGCAGTGCTGAATCACAAAAAGTGCTTTGGTCATGAAGGGGGTAAATCCTTCCGGGGCTGAAGTGGTTAAACAGAATTGGTCTCAAAACAGAGGCATTGGGTAACCTGCTAACAACTTCAGACCATTAGGAGTACACACTATTTATCACCACCTTT
The DNA here is from genome assembly GCF_042186555.1 of Aquarana catesbeiana. NCBI lineage: Eukaryota > Metazoa > Chordata > Amphibia > Anura > Ranidae > Aquarana > Aquarana catesbeiana. The sequence goes on along the minus strand of NC_133325.1, from coordinate 206,234,752 downwards.
CGGACATGCTCCTGATACTAGTTTTCTAACAAGGTACATACACTATTGCCCATGCCAACAGACCTCATTTTGTAAATCAAGCTTTTATGAAAAACTGCAACGAATGCTTTGGCAACATCCATATACACCACAGGCTGTCCTCTATATAGACAACAGCTCACTTCCTCATAGAATTTTAACAGATTGGTCTGGCAAGAACGATCTTTCATAAATCCGTGCTGATTACTACATTGTACTCGTGATACTGTTTTCTTAGGCAAATTCTTGGATATAATCCCATATCATACCCTCTAATAGTTTTCATACTATTGATTTTGGGCTGACTGGTCTGAAGTTTCCAGGTATATACATTTGCCCTTTTTTATACATTGGTATCACGTTGACTTTTTACCAATCAGCTGGGGCCATTCCAGTCACTAAGCTGTCCTTAAATATTAGGAATAACGGTTTTGGAATTTGTTTTACTCTCCTCAGCAATGTGTCTCTCTTGGTCTATTTTAACTGCTCTGACTGTGCTCTTACATTTCTTATTGCATTTCTTGTAGTGTTGGAATGTCAACAATGACCCCTTGGCCTTATATTTTTCAAAGGCCATTTTTTTCTCTTTTATATACCTTTTTATGCTAAAGTTTAGCCACCCGGGTTTGACCTTAGCTCTTTTATATTTGTTACCCATTGGAATGGCGCGGCCACTTAGCTCTCTACGGTTCTTCTGTGGATTCAGCAATAAATGCTCTGGGTGCATGCAGCTCTCCTCTCCCGGAATATCGGCATAGCAGCACACAGTAACACGTGGGAGGGATACCGCAACTGCCGAACAAACTGCAGCTTTGTCCAGGCTATTTTGGACCCTGCTAATGATTGCTACAGGCATGATGATACTATGAGAATGTTAGTGCATTCATTTTTTTAATATTTGCATTTAATATATAGATTCATTGTGCTACGCCATGCATTTTCCTTGTTTCTTCTTTTTTTCTGTTTCCAAGTTGTCTACATTTCCTTGTCATGACAAAACGGATGGCTACAGGCGAATAGGCGCTAAAAGGAGGACATTATATCTATTGTGGGCTTTACTAATTGGAACACCTGAGTGAGAAAAGTGTGAAAAGTTTCTCTTCTTTAGTACCGTTACAATAGTGTTCAACACAAGAGGAGTCAGAGGACCCTGCTCATTAGAGCTTGCAATTTAAAATAGGAATATATATATATATATATATATATATATATATATATATATATATATATATTGTATATGTCTGTGTGTGTGTATATAAATAAATAAATATAAATATATATATATATATATATATATATATATATATATATACATATATACACTGTATATGTGTGTGTGTTTATGTAACTCTTAGAGCTATAACTACTGTGCAAACTAAATGTATCCTGAATAGTTAGACTATGTGCTCAAACTAGACCTGAAAGAACTGACCAATCATCCATTTCACATACAGAGCTCAGACAAGGGATGAACTGAACCAATTCAGGCAGTATCTGAAGGCCTAGAGGTGATAGCATTTCCTTCTAAAGTTCAGGGTTTAAAAGTTCAGTTTTTGACAGCTCAGTTTACCCATGGGGAAAATATATTTATGAATATAGGATATGACATCTAGTAAATAAAATCTAAAGTTTGAGTGCTTAGAAAGTTATGACTTATAGACAGCAGAACAATAGGCACACTCCATTGAAAATTGCTGCTATTAATGATCTTTATAGCACAATCATCTCTCGTTAAACTGTACAAAGAAGGTGATAGAAATATAGATGATATGAATACAATTGACATATATGAACAAGTCTTTAAAAATGACTGCTGGAGCCATAACACTGGATCTGATTGATGTGAATAGAGTGGTATTGTATAAGAATGTCAGTCAGAGCAAAAAACATCTGCAGGTATAAATAGCAGGTACTGGTGTCTGGCATACATACAGTGTGACCCGGAGGAGAAAATTGGACGGAGGGTCGGCATGACTATGGGAGGAATAGGTCTGAAAGGGTTAAAGTGTTCACTGTGGTAGTTTTGGTTAAGGGGTGGCTTACCTTATTGGTGCAGCAGGTCAGGTGTTCAGGGTGGAGCCGGAAAAAGGGGCTTGGGTGGTCGCACGGGCTGCTGGGTAATCATTTGGGAAGAATTCTTGGTGAAGAAGTTCTGCCGTTCCCCTGCGGAGAGAATTCAAGTAAGATGAGCGATCTGGAGGCCTTATGGGACCAGGTCAGGGCCGCAGCCTCTGCACGGGGTCCGCAGTGGCTCCAACAACAGCTGCTAGGCATGTTAGGGGGCTCGGGGGTTGATCCGTCCTCTCCTGGTTCCCCCCCTTCCTCTAAGCGCGCTAGGAGGGTGCGCCCTCCTGAGCGCTTGAGCCCCTCACATAGCCCCCGGGTCCGGCGGCCGCATGGGAGCTCCGTCAGGAACCCTTCAGTGTCCCCCGCTGTGCCATCCGCTTCTGGCTCCAGCGGAGGGCCTGGGAGGAATCCCCGACATCGGCGGGACCTGCGGGAGGAGGGGACACTGCGCTCTCTCTCCCCCTCCTCCCCCCCTTCTACTGTGGTTCAGGACATGGCGGCCGGCTCTCCTGCTGATGTGCCTAGCAGGAGGCCGGCTCGGCGAGGGACTAGGTCGGATGCAGGGAGGGGCAGGAGTCCTGTCCCTTCTACAACTGAGTGGATGGATGAGCCCGTTAGCCAGGAGGTCCGTTACCTTCGATCCTCGGCAGCAGCATCAGCTGGTTCGGCTTCCTCCCCTGTGGCTGGGAGGAAGGCTCAGCGTGGGAAGTCTACAGCTAACAGCAGCAGACGGCAGTCAGCGCCCTCTGCTGCTCCTCCAGCGTCATTACAGCCTGCTTCACAGAATGAAAGAGTGACAACTGCACGGGGGAGTGGCCAGGCACAATTAAAGGGCAAGCGACCCCCTTCCACAGTTGGGGGTGCGCAGGGACCCCGCAGCTTTCCCGTGGAGATGGAAGAAGATGATGGCACGCCGGGGCCGGCAGCATCGAGGGGACGGCCGCCCGCGGCGCATTCTAGGCGTGAGTCGTCAGCAGAATCCGGCGAGGTATCCAGCGATGACGGCGATGGGCAAGCATCAGCCATGCGCCCTACTGTGCGGAGCCAGCTGGGATCCGGAGTTGCGGCTGCTCGGGATTCGGGACGCAGGCAGCCTGGTGAGTCCAATTTTCTTTCTGCTTCTTATGTTGATCAGGATGTTGGGTCTGTAGCGGGTGAGACGGGGGGGTCTCAGGGCAGGGTCCACTCGGGTCAGGCAGGAAGGGAACAGGGTGTGTTGGGTTTGGCAGAATTTTTCGCGGGTTTTCGGGAATTATTGGACCGTTGCGCTCCGCCCGGGCATTCTGGACCCGTGGCGGGGCCGACGGGGGCGTGGGTCCCTGCCGTGGCCACGTCGGATGGTTCGGGCCGTGATGCCTCCATCATGCGTAATTCAGTGGTGCCGCCAGCAGTAGACACGGTGCCTCAGCGGGTTGGACATATGGACGCGGCGGTGGGTGTAGAGGTTCCCTTATCTTCGGCGGTGGTCGAGGCGGCTTCACAGACGGTGAGGGTCAGTGGTTTGGAGTCGCGCAAGGCCAAGGAGTCGGGGGATGATGGGGTTCGGTTGGGAGATAAGGCACAGGGCGAGGTCTATGTTTGCTTCGAAGGTCCGTTGGGGGTGCATCTGAAGCCCGAAGTTAGGGAGAAGATTTGGCGTGGGGAATACGTGGAGATATTCTCCCTTTTGCCATTAGAGAAGTTTAATATAGATAAAGGTAAGGCGGATGAGAGTAAGAAGGAGGAGGAGGAGCGGCGTTGTTGGCGGCTTATCCCTAGGACGTTTTCCAATTGGCTGCAAGCCTTTGCGATACTGGCCAGCGTCATTGGTGAAAAGGAACCGGAGAATTGTTCTTCGCTTTTCTGCTATTTAGACGCTATCGGGGAAGCGTATAGAGTGTATGGGGGATTGGCATGGCTTCGCTATGACGAACAGTTTCGTCAGCGGAAAGCTGTGAGGCCTCAGATACGCTGGGACCACAAGGATATTGGGCTTTGGATGAAGCTCATGGTGCAGGCCCGGGCTTCAGGCCAGCCCTTTCCAGGGGGGGCCGGCGGTTCAGGCGCTGGACAGTCGGCCTCACAACGAAAAAACTATTGCTGGCAGTTCAACGAAGGAGCGTGCCGTTTTGGCGCGGCCTGTCGTTTCCGTCATGAGTGCTCCGGATGCGGGGGCTCACACGGTTATGCCAAATGTTTCAAAAAAGGGAAGTTGCAATCCGGTGAGTCCACTTCAAAAAGGGAGGACGCCGGTAAACTTGTCCGCGATGCGGCCGTACCTAAATAGGTATCCCCGAAGGGAGGCGGCGGTTTTCCTGGCCGAGGGCTTCGCCAACGGTTTTCGTATTCCTTGTTCCTTACCTTTGTCCGGGACGTTTGTGCCCAAGAATTTGAAATCAACATATCAGTTTCCTCAGGTAGTGACGGAAAAATTGGCTAAGGAAGTGGAGCTGGGCAGAATGTCTGGCCCCTTTGATTGCCCACCTATACCCGCGTTGCAAGTGTCCCCTTTGGGGGTGGTTCCTAAGAAGGAACCACATAAATTTCGGCTGATACATCATTTGTCTTATCCGAAAGGATCTTCGGTGAATGATGCGATTGAGCCTGATTTAACTTCGGTGTCTTATACATCGTTCGATGCGGCCGTCCGTTGGGTTCAGCAGTATGGGCAAGGGGCGCTGTTGGCGAAGACGGACATTGAGTCCGCTTTTCGTCTATTGCCGGTTCATCCGGATAGCCAGCCGTTGCTGGGTTGTTTTTGGGATGGACAGTTTTTTGTCGATCGTTGTCTTCCCATGGGTTGTTCCATTTCTTGTTCTTATTTCGAGACGTTTAGTACCTTCGTTGAATGGGTGGTTCGGGAGGAGTCACAAGTGCGCTCGGTTCTGCACTACCTTGACGACTTCCTTTGTATTGGTCCCCCGGGATCCACGGTTTGTTCGGTCCTGTTGCGGACTTTAGAAGGTGTGGCGCGTCGTTTCGGGATTCCTCTTGCGCCAGAAAAGACGGAAGGTCCCTCCACAGTGATTCAATTTTTGGGTATCATCATTGATACGCAGGCTATGGAGTGTCGTTTGCCGCTTGCAAAGTTGGAGGACTTGCGAATGATAGTGGGGGCGGCCCTGCGGGCCAGAAAAATTAGGCTGAAACATTTGCAGTCTTTACTGGGAAAACTTAACTTCGCATGCCGCATCATGCCGATGGGGCGCATTTTTTGTCGCCGCCTGAGTGCCGCTACTGCGGGGGTGCGTTTGCCGCATCATTTTATTCGGCTTTCCGCCGAGCACAAAGCGGATTTACGGGTGTGGGAGGAGTTTCTGGCCTCGTATAACGGCAGGTCCTTATGGATGGCTCCGGTGGTGTCGGCTTTTGATTTTGACTTGTATACGGATGCGGCTGGCAGTTTGGGTTTCGGGGCGTATTGTCAAGGGGCATGGTGCGCGGAGGCGTGGCCGGATGAATGGCGCGTCGCAGGCTTCTTGAGTAACCTGGTGTTGTTGGAGCTTTTCCCGATTGTGGTGGCAGTGGACATCTGGGGGTCGCGATTTCAGAATCGACGGGTTTGCTTTCACTGCGATAACATGGGGGTGGTGGCAGTTGTGTCTAGTTTGTCTGCGTCATCTCCGCCAGTGGTGCGCTTATTGCGTTTTTTAGTTCTTCGTTGTTTGAGCTTGAATTGTTTTGTAAAAGCTGTGCATGTTCCGGGAGTTGAGAATTCCATTGCTGATGCCTTGTCTCGTTTTCAGTGGGACAGGTTCCGGAAGCTGGCGCCGGCGGCGGAGCAGAGGTCGGTTCCTTGTCCTGCGCATCTGTGGAGACTGGCATTGGATTAGCTGGAGTTTTGGTGCAGCGCTCGGTGAGTGTGGGAACTTGGGCGGCCTACGCTTCGTTTTGGCGTGAATGGGACGGCCTGGTAAGTTCTGTGGGGGGTTGTTTTTCGGATCAGGACAGGCTGTCATTGTTGTTGTATATGATTGGGATGCAGTTTTCCAGGGGTGAATCGGTATCGAAAATGAACCGGAGATTGGCGGCGATGGCTTTTCTTTATAAGCTACGAGGTCTGCGTGATGTTTCAAAGGAATTTCTGGTACGTCAGGCTATGAAAGGTTTCCGGCGCGGACGCGTGGTAAGAGATACCAGGCGCCCAGTGTCTTTTGAGCTGCTACAGGACCTGGTGGGAATCTTGCACAGGGTCTGTTCCTCACCTTACGAGGTTCACCTGTTTACGGCAGCTTTTTCTTTGGCCTTCTTTGGGGCCTTGAGAATTGGGGAGTTGGTTAGTAAAAACAAACGCGGTGATGGGGGTTTGTTGTTTTCGGAGGTGCAAATTGCTGAGGATAGTATTCAGCTCCGCATCAGCAGATCAAAAACTGATCAGCTGGGCAGAGGGGTTTATGTGACGTTGTTTAAGGTACTCCCGGAGACGGTGTGTCCGGTGCTTGCGGTACAGCGCTTCGCGCAGTTTCGGAAGGGTGTACAAGGGACATTTCTGCAGCATGAGGATGGCTCATCCTTGTCACGTTTTCAGTTTGTGGCGGTTTTTAAGCGATGTTTGCTGACGGTTGGCATGCCTGCCTCCCAATACAATACTCATTCTTTCAGGGTGGGGGCAGCTACGGAGGCATCTCGTTGGGGACTGAGTCCAGAGATAGTGAAGCGGATAGGGAGGTGGGAATCTGACCGCTTCAAAATTTATGTCCGTCCGCACATGTTGTAATGCTGTTTCATGATGTTAATTTCTCCTGTCAGTGTTGTTTGGTCCTAGGTTTTCCTCTGATTGTTTGTTACAGGTTTTCCGCAAGGCCTGGTGTGGATTCTGGGTGACTCTTATGTCTTCTGGGGGGCTATCAGAGCGGATGCGCGACCCGAAGGGAGACAGCTTGGCGTTCCCCGGAGTGAAGCAGTTTGCAAATGGCTGGGAGTCAGAGGCATGATGTGGGGCCGGGTTCTCCCGGAATTTCACTATTATTCCAGAGTAGATAGGCCTCCTGATGTTTTGGTACTTTCGGTGGGAGGGAATGACATGGGGGTACGGGCTGCCAGGGATATGGTCCGGGACGTAAAGTTCGACATTTTAAGGTTGCTGCGTGATTTCCCTGGGGTTATTATAGTGTGGTCGGACATAGTGGCCCGACACAATTGGCGTCATGCGCGTTCTGTTGCGCGTTTAAATAAGGCCAGGATAAAAGCCAACAGGGAGATAGGTCGTTTTGTGTCTCGTATTGGGGGAGTGGTGGTTCGTCATCAGGAGCTGGAGGACTTGTCTGTTCGCTATTGGAGGGATGATGGTGTACATTTGAATGCAGTTGGCACAGATTTTTGGTTTCTGGGATTGCAAGAGGGGGTTCAGAGGGCCCTGCAGGTGTGGAGGGACTCGCTTAAGTGAGGTTTTCACTCAAGCTCGCATGGCGGGTCAGGGGGTCTTTGGGGGGTTAAGAATTTGAACAGAATGTTGAAATTTGGGGGACCCATACAGGGTATGGGGATCCCACCGTGGTTGCTTGTTGGTGGTTCTCCCAGGACTTAGGTCCCATGGGAAAGAAGTTGGAAAGTCGCAATGTCTTCGAGCCGGCTGGGGCACAGCTGAAGACACAGTGGTTATGGATCAAAAATGGGACCCCAAAGACCCCCTCCTGGTGTTATTGTTTTGTTTGATTGATATATAATTTGTTAATAAAGGGCTGTTGTGGCCATTTACAACCCATGTCACGCAGCGTTTGTGTGGTTATTATTATAGTGTTTAAGATAAGTGTAAGACCGTAATTGACGAATCCTATAGTCAAGTGTGACCCGGAGGAGAAAATTGGACGGAGGGTCGGCATGACTATGGGAGGAATAGGTCTGAAAGGGTTAAAGTGTTCACTGTGGTAGTTTTGGTTAAGGGGTGGCTTACCTTATTGGTGCAGCAGGTCAGGTGTTCAGGGTGGAGCCGGAAAAAGGGGCTTGGGTGGTCGCACGGGCTGCTGGGTAATCATTTGGGAAGAATTCTTGGTGAAGAAGTTCCCTCCCTCCCGCCCTACATCTAGTTGGGGTGTATATAAAAAAAAAAAAAAAAAATTGTAAAAAATAAATAAATAAATAAATAATAAATTAAAAAAAAAAAAAAAAAAAAGTTATATATATATATAATTTAATCATACATATATTTCTTTTACATCTGTCACAACAGCTGGCGGGTCAGGGGGTCTTTGGGGGGTTAAGAATTTGAACAGAATGTTGAAATTTGGGGGACCCATACAGGGTATGGGGATCCCACCGTGGTTGCTTGTTGGTGGTTCTCCCAGGACTTAGGTCCCATGGGAAAGAAGTTGGAAAGTCGCAATGTCTTCGAGCCGGCTGGGGCACAGCTGAAGACACAGTGGTTATGGATCAAAAATGGGACCCCAAAGACCCCCTCCTGGTGTTATTGTTTTGTTTGATTGATATATAATTTGTTAATAAAGGGCTGTTGTGGCCATTTACAACCCATGTCACGCAGCGTTTGTGTGGTTATTATTATAGTGTTTAAGATAAGTGTAAGACCGTAATTGACGAATCCTATAGTCATGGCAGTGGGCTTGAAAAGCCTGCAGTTATGGCAGTTTTAGGAAGGTTGAAAAATCCCCTGGAAGCCTGTCCCCCATTCCTCCTCCTCCCCTACAGACACCCAACCCTCCTCTTCCTCAGCCTAGTAGTGGTGGCATCTGGCAGCATTGTTACCCACTAGGGATGAGCCAAACACCCTGCAGTTTGGTTCACGGCAGAACATGCGAACAGGCAAAATATTTGTGTGAACACGCGAACACCGTTAAAGCGGAGGTCTAGCTGAAAAAAAAATTTAAAAGTCAGCAGCTACAAACACTGTAGCTGCTGACTTTTAATAAGCACACTTACCTGTCCAGGGTGCCCGTGATGACGGCAGGCCGAGGCTGATTCGTCCAACAGATCAGGTCCCGGTGCCGCCATTTGAACTAAGGGAAACAGGCAGTGGAGCCTTGTGACTTCACTGCCCGTTTCCTACTGCGCATGCTCTAGTCGCGCAACGCTTTCTGAATGGCTGGCTGTGTTCTGGGACACACACAGTTCCCAGAACACAGCGCGCCCCATTCCCCAGAAGACAACACGAAGAGGAGAAGAATGAAGATCACCACAGAGTAGGAAGTGGCAGATTAGGACGATCTGCCTAGCAACAGCCATTTCTGGTATGTAAAATTTTTTTTTTTTTTCAATTTTTTTTCAGATTTTTAAGCATTTTTGTGTAATTTTTTTTTTTTTTTCTTAGAGTGGACCTCCGCTTTAAGGTCTATGGGACTCGAGCGTGAAAAATCTAAAGTGCTTATTTTAAAGGCTAATATGCAAGTTATTGTCATAAAAAGTGTTTGGGGACCCGGTTCTGCCCCAGGGGACATGTATCAATGCAAGAAAAAGTTTTAAAAAACGTCTGTTTTTTGGGGAGCAGTGATTTTGATAATGCTTAAAGTGAAACAATAAAAGTGAAATATTCCTTTAAATATTGTGCCTGGGGGGTGACTATAGTATACCTGTAAAGTGGCACATTTTCCCCATGTTTAGAACAGTCCCTGCACAAAATGACATTTCTAACGGAATAAAAGACATTTAAAACTGCTTGCGGCTGTAATGTAATGTTGCCCCCCCCCCCCCTCCCAGCCCATCACCAGGCCCTTTGGGTCTGGTATGGATATTAAGGGGAACCCCACACCCAAATTTAAAAAAAAAAGGCGTGGGGCCCCCAGGCCCTATATATTCTGAACAGCAGCGGTATACAGGCAGTACCTGGGTTACAAACAAGATAGGGACTGTAGGTTTGTTCGTAAGTTGAATCTCTTTGTAATTTGGAACAGGTACATTTTGTAAGTGTAGCTCCAGTCAAAAAATCTATTTTTAAGCTTTTTGGATAACATAGTGAACGGTTATCATCACCTCTGTAACATTTGTTTTGCTGTCTGTGCCCCTGTTCAGAAGATTTCACCTCACTTTCTGTCCCAATGACAATTGGATTTAGAAAATTTTGGGTTATTAGGGAAACAAGGATTGGTGATAAAGCATCAGTGGAGAAACACCTTTTTCCCACAGTGTTGCACAACACTGTAAACCTTCACAGATACTTTTGCTGAGTGCAGGAACAGGCCCTGCTGTGAAATATTAGATGAAAAATTGTAATTACGCTACCCTGTTAAACAGGGGCAGAACAATTGGGCCTTAGGCGGTGGTGGTGATGGTGGTGTTGGCACAACACTGTAAAGCCTCACAGATACTTTTGATGAGCACAGGAACAGGCCCTGCTGTGAAATATTATATCAAGAATTGTAATTATATGCCCCTGTTAAACAGGGGCATAAAAATTGGGCCTTAGGCGGTGGTAGTGGTGGCACAACACTGTAAAGCCTCACAGACACTTTTGTTGAGCACAGGAACAGGCCCTGCTGTGAAATATTAGATCACAAATTGTAATTACACGCCCCTGTTAAACAGGAGCATAAAAATTGGGCCTTAGGCAGTGGTGGTGGTGCCCTGAACCGAAAATATTCCTAGAAGCTATCATCATGAAGATTGAGGAGGAATAGCATAGTCACCCAGCATAATAGGATAGTCACTCAGCATATACATTCTTCAAGGGATCCCACATCCATAGAAAAATCAATCGGTTACCTCAGCATCAGGTGCTTGGTAGCTGGTGGTGATCCAAGACTGATTCATTTTATGAATGTGAGCCGATGAACAGAGTCTGTGGACAGGCTCACTCTGTGATCAGTTACAAAGCCTCCAGCAGCACTGAATGTGCATTCAGAAAGAACGCTGGATGCAGGACAGGCCAGTAGCTCAATTGCATATTGAGCAAGCTCTGGCCAGTGGTCCATAGTCAAGACCCAATAACCCAATGGATGTTCTGGTGGAAAGGTCACCAAATCTGATCTTGCCCCTAAATATTCCTGCACCATGTAATTCAGATGCTGGCAATGGTTGCTTGAACAGATCAGACCTTGGCGCTGAGGACTGAAGAATTGTCTGAAGGCATCGGTCAGCCGGGCCACCTTCTCCACCGCTCTTTCTGTGACTGAACAAAGCCTCAGCAACACGTTGTTCAGCACCGGGAAATTGTAACCTCCCAGGCTCTGGAAACGCATTGCACAAACCTTTCTGCAAGGCCTCCCGAAGATGTTTCATCCTCTGCTCCATCTGCGAAGGCTGGATAAGTTCTGCAACCTTACCCTTGTAACGCGGATCAAGAAGGGTTGCCAGCCAGTAATGATCCCTCTCCTTGATACTACAAATCCTAGGGTCCTTTTGCAGACTTTGCAGGATCAGGGAGGCCATCCAGCATCCTCTGGGTCACTAAGGATCACATGATCCTCAACCACCTCCTCCCAGCCATGTACAACTCCATGGGTTTCTGGGAACTGCAAACAATCCCTTAAAGACTGCTACTGATGCTGAGTGTTATCCTCAATGCTGACACATTCCTCCTCCTCCTCTTCTTCTTCCTGTGTGATCGGCAGGCCTGGAGGAATACTAGTAACTGGATAAAGGGAGCCTTGAGAGGTAAGAAAGTCCTCCTCTTCCTCCCGCTGTTCTGCCTCAAGTGCCTTGTCCATTATTCCACGAAGCATGTGCTCCAACAGGAAGACAAGAGGGACAGTATCACTGATGCATGCCCTGTCACTGCTCACCATCCTCGTGGCCTCCTCAAATGGTGACAGGACAGTGCATGCATCCTTGATCAGTAACCACTGGCGTGGCGAAAAAAAGCCAAGCTCCCTTGACCCTGTCCTGGTGCCATACGCATTATATATGTCAATATCGCGCTGTCAAGAAAAAACGTGAGCAGCTAGCACAAACAAGTGACCTAAACCTGTGAGAGATACAATGCAAGAAGGAGAAGTGCAGCGCTAAAGAACATATGATGACTATCATTGGTATATGGTATACAATGTAAATAATCCCAAAAATGTGCATAAGTTAAATTAATAAATAAACATAGTTAGCAGATATTCAAAAAGACACATCTGTTAAGAGTTGAATCCACAAGAGCGTCCACTTGGATGTATATATATATATACATATTATACATATTATATTAATTTAACTTATGCACATTTTTGGGATTATTTACATTGTATACCATATACCAATGCTAGTCATCATATGTTCTTTAGCGCTGCACTTCTCCTTCTTGCTGGTGCCATACTCACACTGGTACACATTGATGGCCCTCTGCTGCATGTGCAGCCGTTGAGTTCCACCTGGTGGGCATATCACAAATGAGGCGGTTCTTGGGCAGGTTGCATTCTCTTTGAATGTCAGCCAGCCGAGCACTGGCATTATATGACCGGCGAAAATGACCACAGACTTTCCTGGCCTGCCTCAAGAGATCCTGTAAGCCAGGATACCTGCTCAGGAACCGCTGCACCACCAAATTCAGGACGTGAGCCAAACAGGGAACATGGGTCAAGTGTCCCTGTCGGAGGGCGGAGAGGAGGTTGGTGCCATTGTCGCATACAACCATTCCTGGCTGAAGCTGGCATGGCGTCAACCACCTCTGCCCCAGTGTGGCTCCTGTCCCCTAAGCAGACCAACTCACTCAGAGGGTGGAGGAGAGAGCTGTGGCAGAATCACCACTAGCATTTTGGAGTCATGGTGGCAGAACAAGCTCCAACAATATTGAACCCTGTCCTGCATCCTTCCCAGCTCCAGCAGGGTTACCCAGAGAGCCATGAAAAAAAGGTAACGTCCCTGTCCATGCCTGCTGGACCATGAGTCGGCAGCAATATGCACCTTACTGCTGACCGCCCTGTCCAACGAGGCCAAGACATTGCCTTCCACAGGCTGGTAGAGCGCCAGGGTGGCCTTCCATGAAAAGAAATGGCGTTTGGGAACCTGCCACCGAGGTACCGCACATTCCAAAAACTCACAAAAGGGGGCAGAGTCTACCAGCTGAAAAGGCAGCAGTTGCAGTGCTAGCAATTTGGCCAAGCTAGCATTCAGATGCTGAACATGTGGATGGCTGGGACCAAATTTCTTTCGGCGGTTTAGCAACTGAGGTAGGGAAATTTGCCTGCTAAAATCCGATGTTGGTGTACCGCTAGCAGATTGGCCGCAAGTACTTGGGACACCTATTTCTATACCTTCATTCCTCTCGGTGCAGGTTTCTGAAAAGACTGGAGGTATAGTGGGGTTGGAGTTCCCAGCTGATGAGGAGCAAGGAGAGGTCCGCCTTGTTCTTTGATGTGGGTCTTTTAAGTGCTGTTGTCAAGCATGTGGTGCCCAAGCAGCTGCTGTTTTGGCCACACTTGATACGCTTCAGACATATGTTGCAAACAGCAATGGTGCGATCTGCCGCACACGTGTCAAAAAAGGCCCACACCAAAGAACTTTTCAAAATATGAGGGGAGTCAGCACTTAGCTGCTTAGCTCTGCTGTGTCATGCAATAGGGTGGCTGCCCTTAAGTTGCCCCCTGGAGGGCATCCTGCCTCATTGGAGATGTGCCTCCTCCTCTCTTCTATCAGGCACCCAAGTAGAGTCAGTGACCTCATCATCCCCTCCCTCCTCGTCACTGGAGCAAACTTGGCATGCACCTCGGGGAACATGACTCCCAGTTTCTTGACCTTCTTGGGCACCCCCTCTCACTAGGCTCATGTTACTCCCTTCCTCAACCTGGGTACCATCAACGGAGCCTTCAAATCGCTGCGCATCTTCCTGCAGCATGTACCTGACACTGTGGTTGAATAGTTCGGGGACTCCTCCGTGCATGATGGTGGGGCTAGGGAAGGAATGACTGTTGACATGGAGCCGATGGAATAGGCCACTTTGGCAGCTGCATTGGCAGGCAAACTACACTGAGCCTGGGTGACAGAAGATGAGGAGGATGAGGAGGGCTTTGTCATCCATTCCACCAACACTTCTGCATGTTGTGGCTCAATAACATGGCCAGCTGCAGAAAAAAAGGACAAGCGTGCCCCACGGCCACGTGCTGAGGATGCACCGTGTCCACGACCAGCACTGTCAACTGTAGACACAGAGCCTGCTTGCCCTCTTTTAGTGGCCTGTGAGCGTCTGTCTCTCCTTGGTGGCCTTCCGGACATACTGTAAATTTTGTTTAGCAAAACCACACTACACCGCAATGTGTACTGTGTACACCACCAGAAAAGTAGTAGCAAGTGCACAGTACTGTGTACACCAACAGAAGTGTAATAACAACTATGGGTGTACTGTATGTATTGTGTACTGTGTACATCACCAGGAAAGTAGTAGCAACTGCACTAGGGGTGCACGGTACTGTGTACACCAACAGAAGTTTAATAACAACTATGGGTGCACTGTATGTATTGTGTACTGTGTACACCACCAGAAAAGTAGTAGCAACTGCACTAGGGGTGCACGGTGCTGTGTACACCAACAGAAGTGTAATAACAACTATGGGTGTACTGTGTACACCACCAGAAAAGTAGTAGCAACTGCACTATGGGTGCACAGTACTGTGTACTGTGTACACTGCCTGAAGTATATTAGAAAAAGTACACCCACCAGGAACCAGGAACAACCTGCAGTCAGATATAGCTAAACTGAATACAGTGGACACACACATATATATATATATATATATATATATATATATATATATATATATATATATATATATGAGACTGTCTGTATATATAAATTAAATACACTGCAGCTAACTGAATAACCTGCCTGCCTGACGTATATTAGAAAAAGTACACCAGGAATGGCCTGCAGTCAGATCTAGCTAAACTGGATACAGTGGATATATATATATATATACATACAAGACTGTCTGTAGTTTTATATATATATATATATATATATATATATATATATATATATATATATATATAAAATACACTGCAGCTAACTGAATAACCTGCCTGCCTGCTCAATCTAAATGACACTCTCTCTCCGTCCACGCCAACAACACATCGCACGGGGCCGACGTGCAGGCAGCCTTATATAGTGTGGGGCGTGGACTTAGTCCCCCTGAACCATGATTGGCAAAAGGCACCCTGCTATGGCTCTCTTAGCTGAGGGTGCTGGGATTGGCCAAAGCATGCAGTTCATGGTGCATGCTTTGGCCAATCATCATACAGCAATGCACTTTGCTCCCACAGTGCATTATGGGCAGTTATGCGCCGCTCGAATTTGACGCGAACGGCCCATAATGTTCGGTTTCCGACGAACGGGCGAACAGCCAATGTTTGAGTCGAACTCATGTTCGACCCAAACAGAAAGCTCATCCCTATTACACACATATAAGCTGATGCTATCTTCAGTCTGGGCCTTCACAGCCTGACAGTTTGTAATCAGCAATCTCTGCCTGCCTCTGCCTGCCTAATAAATGGATGTTTTGCTCTGGCATTTATTTTCTTTCAAACCATGGATGAACTCAGAACATGCTAACAACTTTTCCAATGGCTTAGGAGCATACTAGTTTATAGTCCAATAAGATCATTTTTATTCATTAACAATAGCAGCGATAAAAGAGAAACTTGCTGTAACTGCTGTTATTGGTAATATGCTTTTTTTGTTTAATTTGGTTAACATGTTGTGGTCATTGGGCTGCAGGATGAAGAAATACAAAGTAACATTGTTTGTTTTGAATTTAGCCCCCAGTCACACCAATCGCGACATTGAAATCGTGCTATTTCACTTGAAGTAGCAGGATTTCCAAATAATGCCACTTCAGGTGCTACTTGGAAGTCTTCATGCACAGATGTCTATGCAAGTCGCACCTGAACTTGCAAAAAGTAGTGCAGTAACTACCTTCGAAATTTGGTGTGCAGAGGCGGCTCGTCAATTAGGGAAATTAGGCGATTGCCTTAGGCCTCGCAATCACAAGGGCCTCGCCATCGCCGAATTTGCCTGATATGTGTAAGCGGGTGCCGTGGATCCCCATTCCACTTGCTCTCCCCGCCGGCCGCCGGCAAATGACAGGAGCAGGTCAGAGAAGAAGACCTCTCGAGCTGCCACTAAAAGACTGGAGGGCTCTCTCTCTCTCTCTGCTTCCTGCCCATTCCCCCTCCTTCCTCCTGTCATAGTTGAGCAGAGCAGCAGAAGATCGGAGCAGCTGTGTCTGTGTGGAGAGAGAAGCTGCTGCGGGCTCTCCCCCCCCCTTCTCCTTCCCCCTCTCCCTCTCCTCCTCTCACTACTATACTCCTGTTTATTCCCCCTCCTTCTTATTGGACAGGGGGAAAAACACGAAAATGAAGCAGAGAGGAGCATTGTGGGAAATGTAGTCCCGAGGGCTGGACATTGCAACACTAAGGGAAGACACTGCAGCCCCAGCATGCCCAGCTGAAGAGGAGGGAGAGAGAGCCAGAAGCCCGGGAGAATTTTGGGGAAGTGCACCCAGGACTCCAGAGAGAGGGAATCCCACTGCACTGCTCCACCAGAGAGAAATCCACACAGCCTAGCACCATCCCTTCTGAAGAAAGGCATGAAGTTATATCCAGAATACAAATCTGGGCACTACCCAGCGGAGTTGCCACAGGCAACCCAGAATGAGCTAACTCCTGATCAGAGGAACCATTGTTGCTGTATCCCCGGGTCTGGTCAGAGGGCCGGTCAGCCATTATCTACTGCCATCTATAGGAACTGCCCACCCTGTTATTCTTTGGCCCTAATACTGCCCGCAGGCCCTATTCACCGCTGCAACATGCACCAGCGATTAGAGATGAAGATTTAGGACTTAGTGCTAGTTCACATTGCAGCAATGTTCAACATCGGATGTGATTTGTACCACTCTGTGCGATGCGATTTCAGCCATACAGATTGTATGGTTGAATTCGTATTGCATTCAGAGCAAACTTGCACAGGACCTCTTTTCTGATCTGCAGCAGAATCGGAACGCATGGGTGTTCACACCCATGCGATCCGATTCCTGTCCGAATTTGCAGTTCACACTGCGATATGCAAGCTGATTTGGGGGTGTCATTAACTTTGTATTGACACTCCCAGCAGTTTGCATAGGGCAGTGTGAACTGCCACCGGGGGGACATGTGATGTGCGAACCCGCAGTGGATTCGCAGGGTTCCCACATTGCTGCAGTATGAACCAACACTAGGCTCGATTCAGACTGGGGCGATGCGAGATCCCTGCAAATCCACTGCGGGTTCCTGCATTGCACCTGACTCGCAGGCGGTTCACACTGCCTTATGCGAACCGCTGGAAGTGTCAATACAAAGTTAATGACACCCCCAGATCGATTCACATATTGCTGTGCAAACTGTCATTTCAGACATGAATCGGATCGCATGGGTGTGAACACCCATGCGATCAGATTCTGGTGCGGACTAAAAAAGGGTCCTGCATGACCTTGGTCCAAATGCGATGCAAATTCAGCCATACTACCTGTATGGCAGAAATCGCATAGCACAGACTTCACATGTGATTTGCACTGCAGTGTGGTGTGAATCACATGTGAGGTTGCACAGCACACTGGTGTGAACCGAGCCTAAAGACTGCCCTATAACTGTAATGGCCTGAGGGTTATGGCTGGCGCTACCATATGACGGCTTAAGCCGCCACCTCAGGGCGCCAGGATAGGGGGGCAGTAAAATCCTAATTCCCAGCCACTTGCTGGGGATTCTGATTTTTACAGCGCTGAATGTTTTTTTTTTACACACTCCCAGCCCCTATAGCAGCTGGGAGTGTGTGTACTAGTAAAGCTGACTGTCGCCTTTCATCTGGAAATATTACAAGTGGCTGGGAAGCCGCCTATCACTTCCACCACTGAAACGATGTGCAACCCCCTTCACCATGTTTACCCGGCACCACTGTGCCACCCACAGGCCCAGTGCTGTCATATTGGGTGGCACTGGGAAGGGCGGCGGGAGCTCAGCAGACCTTCGTCCACTCAGCCGCCCTCCTGTACACAGACCAGGAAGTGTCATGTAGTGACGTCAGGGGCGGGCTGGGGGGGGCAGAGTGGCAATTACCCCCTAGGCCACTCTAACCTATGTTGAAAACAGCCGGCAGCCGCTGCCTTTTTTTTTCTTCTGTAGGAAGTTGGGCCCAGCCGGCCGCTGTTGCATTCCGGGAGTTGTAGTCCGCGCTCAAGCTCCCGAGCAGGGCAGAGGAAACTACAACTCTGGTGAGCCTGCATTGATGGACACTAGTGAGTCTGCATTGATGGACACTGATGAGGCTGCATTGATGGACACTGATGAGGCTGCATTGATGGGCACTGATGAGGCAGGACTGGTGAGGCTGCATTGAAAAACCAGGTGGGCATGGATGAGCTGATTCGGTGGTTCAATGGGCCACTTGAATGGACAGGCTGCCAGCCCTCCCCTGTATGACGTCACTTCTTGGACCAGGGATAAGTAAACAAAAATCCTTGCACTGGCCCTGCTCAGTTTGTTGTTGCCATTTAAAGGGGAACCCCACCTTCTCTCATTTTTTCGAGTGCACTCGAAAACCACTAGGAAACTGTTATTCCTTTAGACACGTTTAGATTACAGTTGTGTTGCTAAATATTGATTTACCTATTCTCTTATTGATTTTTTTGCTATTGATATAGAGCTGCTTTTATAGATTTATTTGTTTACCTTTAGTACCTGAGGGCAGTTCTACTCTACTTTGTGAACTGCACTTTTTGTTATTTATGCAAGTTCCTAATTTTAGACAGTGTCTACCACTAAGCACTTGTGTAATTGTTTAATGCCTATATCCTACAGTAAGGTGAAAGGTACTATACGGTACGTGTGTCTGTAGTGATTCAATCAACCAGGTGTGTCAGAGGGGCTGAGGGTGATCTTGGAGTTGAGGCGCAAAACAGGGAATCCAAAATTACCAAGCGGCTTCTTCAGGGGTAGTGCGACACACATTACCCCAGTTTTGATTGACAGGGGACCTTTACACTGCTGTGCTCAGGCAGCGTTAAGAGCCTTGTCTCACTTAACCGTGCCAAACATCTGATCTGCAGCACTTTATATTAGAGGTGACAGGACACCTTAATGCCGATCCATATTAAAAGGAGACACAGAAGAGAGATGAAAACACCGTCACCAACACCCAAACAAACTGACCCTTACCAACAGTGTATGGGTTATACACGTGTGTAGAAAAAAGGCAGTCTTCACAGAATAAACCAACGATCTTCTAATGGAGTAGCACCAACATTTTCCCCTCTGAACTAAATGGAAGGCTTTAGATCTCCTTTTGGTAGCTGGATATTAAACTAAAGTATACTCCAGTATGCATATGCACCTCAAGATCGTGGTACGCAGGGAATAAAAAGAAAACGCTCATTGCACAATCTCCGTAAACAAGGATAATTTATTGAAAGGATAAAAACCACTTACATTTAGTAAGAAGGTATACAGCAGTGTGAAGCGTCTTCAGGGGCATAGTTATGACGCAAACTGACGTGTATTTATAGGAACAACAGAACTGGACAGGCGGAAATCAGAGGACAGGAAGTGTGACCTTCCGAACCGGAAGTAATATATCTCAAAGAGATTGATATATTAGATAGTAGTAATACTCAGTTTAGGCAAAGGACTTGAATCAAAGATAAAAATATCCTCAAAACAAATCTTTTTTTTTTAAATTGTTTATTTATTAAGTATATTCAAGTATACAGAAACAGAGTATACATTCACATAGAAAAGTCATTGATAGCAGTATAGTCTCAATGAGACAAAAGTTTTGTAACTTATTATACAGCAAGAAGAAATAACATAAAATGTCAAATGATTCTCAGACATTACATACACATCATGGTAAAGAATAAGAGGGTCAGTTAGTGAAACAAAGCAACGTTATGGTCATTGGCACTGTTTTGCTCATACAATAGAGGAATCTGTCATTACACTTCCTTAACTCTGGACTACCTGGGGATTCTCTATGTTGTATTCAGAGGAGTCCCAGTGTCCCCATATAGCATCAAATCTGGAAAGGGAGTCATCAATTATGGCTGTGATACGTTCCATCCTGCGAATATCTGTGATGGCTGAAAAAAATTGTGCAAAAGTAGGGGGGGTACTGGCTAACCAACATTGGGGTATAACCCATTCAGCCGCTAGTAAAATGAAGGCCATCATTTTCCTGAGGGTTTTTGGTGTCTTTGGGAGGGGCAGGCCTAGTAAGTGGTGTATAGGTTGGTGGGGTACAGAGATTTTTAGAATCTTTTCCAGAAGGGCATGAATCTGTGACCAGTATGGCACTATCAAAGGACATTCCCAAAATATATGGAAATGAGTGCCTAGAGATGAACCACATCTCCAGCACTGCCCAGATGTAGTCAGTTTCTGTCTTAATAGAAATTCCGGGGTCCTGTATCAGAACATCAGTATTTTATATGTTGTTTCTTTCTGAGTCACACATCTAGATATCTTAGATGCACTTTCCCAAATATTCTTCCATTCACTTAATAGGATAGGTCTGTTTAAGATGTGGGACCATTTGTGCATATATGAGTGAGTCTGCTCTGTGATAGGAGAGGCAGCATGTAAGATTTTATAAATAGTGGATATTAGATGAGAGTCGTGAGGACCTCATCTACCATTTCAAATTCAGTAGGTATAGATAGGGTAAATTGTGGTATTTTGGTGGAAAAGAAATGTTTGATTTGTAGAAAGGAGTAAAAAAGGTTTTTCGGGATTTTATATTTAGATTGTAGGTCAGGAAAAGTGAGGAGTTTATGTGTCACTGGGTTAACCAGGTAACGTAGTTGGAAAATACCGGCTTTCGTCCATGGCAACATGGCGTCATAAGAAAGGCTATCAGGGATCTCTGGATTAAAGATAACATTTGTTAAAATGAGAACATGGGGATGAAAGCGTATATTTACTAGAGCAACGTTTCCATATAGAGAGTGTAAATAGCATCGGGTTTAGGCTGATTTTACGTAGCTGAGAGATGGATTTATCTGAGGATGGCCATAGCATGTAGCATGGGTGTGCGGGTACTGTAATGCCCATTTATATCTCAGACCATCTATTAGGGGCGTATCTAGACGTCCAGGAGGTTATTGCTCTGAGATGTGAAGTGTAGTAATACTTAATTATGTCGGGTGCTCCCAAACCTCCACCAGCTTGGGATGCAAAAAGTACCGAGCTAGCTATCCTATGGGATTTATGATTCCATATAAAGTTTAGGAAATTTTGTTGGATTAGCTTTAATTGGGACATTGGAATCTTAACTGGAAAGGCCTCAAAGAGATAGAGGAGCTTAGGAAGCACCGACATTTTGAGGACATTTATCCTTCCGAGAAGGGATAAGGGAAGTGTTGTCCATGTCTTTAATAATTTGTTAATCTCTATAAACATAGGAGGAAAATTGGCCTGAAAAAGAGTGGAATATGAGGAAGTCAGGTGGACACCAAGATATTTTAAGGAATGGGGGCACCATCGATACTTGAAATTTTCCTGTAAAGTCGGGAGCATATCTGTTGAAAGGTTAATAGGAAGGGCTTCAGTTTTGGTCGGATTTATTTTAAAACCTGAAATATTACCAAATTTATGTAGGATTGCATGGAGAGAAGGGAGTGATATACGGGGATGGGTCAATGTTAGTAGGATATCATCAGCGAATAAGGACAACTTGTATTCCCGATGTCTCAGCGCCACTCCCCCTATGCCTGGATGGGAGCGAATAGCTTCGACCAAAGGTTCCAGACTTAGAATGAAAAGTAAAGGGGACAGGGGGCACCCCTGTCGAGTACCATTACTTAGGGGGAATAGCGGAGAGACATGGGAAGACAGCTGTACCTGGGAAGTGGGCGTGGAGTAAAGCGCTTTCAACGCGTGTATAAAGGGGCCTGAAAATCCATATCTAGCCAAAATGGAGAACATAAAAGACCAGTTTAGGCGATCAAATGCCTTCTGAGCATCTAAACTAAGGACTACCGCAGGTTTCTTAGTTTTAGTCAGTAGGTCAATAAGATTGATAGTTCTTCTAGTGTTATCTCCTGCGTGTCTAGTGGGAACAAAACCAACCTGGTCCTTATGTATGAGTGAGGGGAGAAGTAGGGACAGTCTGTTGGCTAAGATTTTAGTGAAAATTTTATAATCAGAGTTCAGGAGGGCAATGGGGCGATAATTGTCTGGTAGTGATAAGTCCTTATCCAGTTTCAGGATAACTGTAATAAAGGCGTGGAGAAATTGGGAATGCGGGACAGTCCCTGACATCAGAGAGGTAAACAGGCTTATCATATAGGGCATTAGAACCAATAGGAAGCTTTTAAAGTATGAGTAAGGAAGTCCATCGGGCCCAGGAGACCTGTGGGTCGGAAGTTGGTTAATAACCGCAGTAACCTCTGCAGCAGATATGGGTGCATTGAGTCCTGAGCGTTTCCCAGGGGAGAGTGTAGGGAGATTTAGAGATGTAACGAATGCATTAAATTTTTCTTGAGTGAATTCGGAATTTTGGTCTGTAGCCAAGCAGTTATAGAGTTTTTGGTAATAATCACCAAAGACCTTGGACATGTGTTGGGGGCAATAGGTGGGATAACCGTTGGGTTGTAGTATTAAATATGGGATGGAGGCTGCGGGTCTAGGCTTTAATTTATTGACTAGCATTCTATGGGGCTTATTAGCAAATTCGTAAAATTTTTGCTTGGACCAAAGCAAGGATTTAGCAAATTCAGATCTAGAGATTTGATGTGGTTACGTAATGATACCACCAATCTGAGGCGCTCTACCGTAGGGAGGCCAACAAGGGACTCCTCTGCTTTAGATATATCATGTAAAAGTGATGATCTTTGGAGAGCTTGGTCTCGTTTGAGACGAGAGCTTGAGGAGATGCATTCTCCCCTGAAGAAGGCCTTATGAGCCTCCCACAGAGTAGACGCCCCAGAAACTGAACCCTCGTTGAGTTAAAAAAATTCTGTCAGTTTTTTCTGAAGACGGATATAAATATCAGGTATTTTAAGAAGGGTCTCATTAAGACGCCAATGACATGTCCTAGATGTAGGTTTGGTTAGGAGAAGGTCAAGTACTATGGGGTCATGTTCCGACCATGTAATTGTATTTATTTCTGAGTGAACTACATATGATAGTAAGGGCGCTGAGACAAAGAAGTGGTCTAATCTTGTATATAACTTGTGGGGGGGCGAATAAAATGTAAATTGTTTGGCTGTAGGATGTTTCACCCTCCAAGTATCAAAGAGGTTGTGAGCTCTGATAAGTTTTCTAAAAGAAGTAGCCAATTTTTGAACCTGGTGAGGTGGGGTGTGTGCAAAAAGAGCAAATCTGTCTTTAGTCGGGGACATGCACAAATTGAAATCACCCCCGATGACCATGAATGGTTGAGAAAAAGATTGCAGTTTTTCAAAAAATATTTCAAGAAATCCAATCTGTCCTGTGTTGGGTGCATACACATTGGCAAGGGTAAATGAGACATTTTCGCGATCACAGCTCAGGAGAACAAAGCGGCCTTGAGGGTCTAAATATGTCGATCTGACACCTATAGTAGAATTACGTTTCAGTAATATGACCACTCCAGCATTTCCAGAAGGATCAGATGCCATATACGCGGTAGGAAAATGTTTGGAGGCAAATTTAAAAGAGCCCTCCGCCTTGAAGTGTGTCTCCTGAACCATGATCACTTCTGCTTTGGATGTCCTAAACTCTTTCAACACCAGCCAACGTTTGCGGATGGAACCTAGACCTTTAACATTGCATGACAAAATACTTACAGCCATAGCTCAGGTATGTGAGTAAAGCATATATTACATTTAAAGGGTAGTAAAGAAACGTATACCATGATGTATAAAACATAGCAACAAAAATATCATTAATGATCATATGACAGTATTGTATAATTTTTGAAACATAACTGTGTTTTGAATATGGGTCAGACAAAAAACCCATGTGTAGGAAAAAATCAATCGAAACAAGGGATTGGGGAATAGAAAAAAAAACAAAGAAAAATTAAAAAAAAAGGGGTATCCAGGTTAGGACCAAAAAGGATCTCTAGCAAAAAGAAAAAAAGAAAAAATATATACCAATTAGGTATTAGGCCTGAGGAACGTGAAAGCCTCAGGAAATCACAGTCTCGATTCAAGACCATGTTAAGGGGGGGCATGTCAGCCTACAAAATCAGTCGTGTGGGCCTCCGCCCAATCCGAACAGCTTATAATAAGAAAAACAAAAAGAAAAAACAGGGAACCACCAACATGGAGGTTTCGTGCGGGATTATAGCAAACAGGCAAACGTGTAAGGCAATTCAGGTGTGGAAGTTTGACTCTGAGCCCAGAGTCTCAGAACACATAAGCCAAAAAAAAAAAAAAAATAGGACCCATGTGCAAAGAGGGACTAAAAGGATATGCCATAGGATATTTTCAGGTAGGGCCTTTGAATGGAGCAGCTCTTTGAGGAGTAGCTGGTGTCTTCCTTGACCTCTGGCGCACGGGGTCCAGATTTTCCCAGGCGTGGACATCTGTCGAGATGGCGGAATTTGTATCTGCAGGTCTTCATCTGGTATGGGAGGGAGACCTAGGTTTTTGATAAAAGTCTCACATTCTTGCAGGTCTCGCATGGAGTGTTGTGAACCGTCTTTAACCATTTCCCGCCCGCCCTATAGCGGATTGACGTCCGGGAAGTGGTTCTGTTATCCTGACTGGACGTCATATGACGTCCAGCAGGATAACATGCCGCAGCGCGCCCACGGGGGCGCGCATCGCGGCGATCGGTGGAGCGGTGTGTCAATCTGACACACCGCTACACTGATCTTGGTAAAAAGCCTCCGGCGGAGGCTCTTTACCACGTGATCAGCCGTGTCCAATCACGGCTGATCACGCTGTCAACAGGAAGAGCCGTTGATCGGCTCTTCCTCACTTGCGTCTGACAGACGCAAGTGGAGGAGAGCCGATCGGCGGCTCTCCTGGCAGGGGGGGTCTGCACTGATTGTTTATCAGCGCAGCCCCCCCGCAGATCACCACACTGGACCACCAGGGATCGCCACTAGGACCACCAGGGAAGGGCAACATGTGGATGGCCAGGTATGTACCCCATGGCCATCCACATGTGCCCAGTGTGCCAAATCTGTGCCAATCAGTGCCCACAAATGATTATATTGCAGCCATCACCGACAATCACGCTAGGTCTTATTTTCGGGGAAACAGGGTATGGGGTTCCCTGAAAGGTTAGCGTGTCTCCCGATTCTTGAAAAAATAGCGTTGTGGAGTGGGAGATTCGAATATGCAGGCGGAGGCCAGAGCTTAAATCTCAGACGTTTTCCATTTTTGCAAGTTGCACGTGCGTCTAACATTTGACGGTTGTAAGGGCAGTTATTTAAGTAGCTGTTGCAGGGCATAGTATTCCCAGTGGTGGATACCGTTGAGGGAGTGCAAAGAAATGAACTGTAGTGGGTAGGGACAGTAAGTAGGGACAGAAGCAGCTGGGTGTACCTGGAGTCCCAAGATGGCCGCCGGCCTCCGTGTGTAGGCCGAAGCAGCGGACTTTCCTATGGGCCGGCTGGCCGTGTAATCTCCGCTTTGTCTGGGCCTAGGGAATCCTCGATGGTCACAGCTAATGGGGCAGTGGGTAGTCATTGTCAGGGGTGTTTAACTGTGGATATAGATATTCCACTACTCACTGTGCCCACGGGAGGAGGATGCGGCAGGAACAATAGGCCGCAGGCTGCAGATGGACGCCAGGCCGCGGTATGTCGAGGATCACGGCTGGAGATCTACAGGCAGCTCGACTCTGCTGTAGGTCTATCCAGTGTCCTCCAGAGGTACGCTGCTGGAAGACTGTGATGGGATGTTCGCTCAACCTCCGAGTCTCGGTGTTTAGGAACGAGGGAGCAGGCAGGCCTCAAAATGGCGGCGGGCCTCGAGCCCAGAGATCGAGGAGCCGGGCCAGGGTGTACACAGCCATGTAGAGTCCGTAACGAAAAAATATTTAGCTGCAGTTGCAGTAGAGAGTGTCCTGGGGAATATGCTGTAGTTTTGGAAGGTCTCCAGAGTGAGAGAGAGGAAGGATGGCAACGGATTTTTCGCTGGCTGTGCAGAGCTCAACATAAGCACGTCTTCCTTGCTCTGTGTCCGGACACGCCCCCCTCAAAACAAATCTTATTATAAAACAATTGAAATATGGGTGATCATTAAATCAGAAATGTAGAGACGGAGCAGCCTGTGGCAACATCTTGTGGCCAAAATACAAACTACCATATAAATAATGAATGCAAAGAATTTTGATACAAAAAAATACCTTACCCCAATGAATATCACTGGAGGTGGCAGCATCTTGTGGCCAAAGTACAAACTACCATATGAATAATGAATGCAAAGAATCTTGATAAGAAAATACTTTACCCCAATGAATATCGGGAGGTTAAGAAAAACGACCACACCACATGATACCCAAAAAACATACCAAAAACATAATCAATAATGCAAAAATGAAACAACATAAAATAAAAATAAAATAAAATAGAATAAACGCAGGAAACCTGGCTATTGCAAATAAAGGCATTCAAATCCCATTCCACATTCATCCCATATGGAAAATAGGTCCTGGCTTGGTATATCCATTTGGTCTCTAGCTGAGAGACCCCTTTAGTCATGTTGCTTCCCCTCCAATGGCCAGAGAATTTATCAATTCCCAAAAACACAGTGCCCTTTGGATTACAGTCATGTTTCAGAGCATAGTGCTTCGATAGACTATGCTTAGGGAACCCCTTTTTATATTATCAACATGTTTTTCAAGCCTGATGTGTAATTTACGGATGGTACGCCCTATGTACTGAAGCCCACAGGGGCAAATAACAATATACACCACATGTCTAGTAGTACATGTAATGAAGGGCTTAATTGGAAATGATTCGTGGGTGGCAGTGGATTGGAAGGAATCTACTTTCCTAGATTTGTTAGTGCTAAGCTTACAAATCATGGCATCTCCTACAAGGAAAGAAACCCCCCATCTTTTGGAAGAACGAAATCTGTTTAGGTGGATTGATAATATTGGGAGCTACCTGTAGCCTCCATGGGGGAGCTCCCCTATATACCATACAAGGTAGGTCGAGCAAATCAGGGCCCAAAACCCTGTCTCCCTTCAAGACTTTCCTACGCCTTTGAATAATTTTTTGAATCTCATAATATTGGTTAGAGTAGGCAGTGATAAACGAAAATTTAAAAGAGGTATTTTGAACTTTAATTTTCGCAGTTAGCAAGTCCTCCCTATTTTTCTCTCTTGCAAGATTAAACGCCACATCCAAGGCTTCTGTTGAATAACCCTTTTCAAGAAACCGCTGCCTGGGAATAGAGGATTCGGACATAAAGTCCTCACTGTTCGTGCAGTTAAGCCTCAACCTTAGGAATTGGCTCTTAGGTACTGATCCCAGCCAGGCCTTATGGTGACAGCTTTTAGTGTCTATATAGCCATTGCGATCTGTAGCTTTAAAATAAGTGGAGGTAATAAGAACACCTTCATTCACTCTAATCCTAAGGTCAAGAAAATGTATCTCAGTAGTGCTAGCCTCAAATGTAAGGGCAATACCCCTATCGTTAGCATTGAGACCAGCAATAAACTCTGACAGGGACTCAAAACTACCATCCCATAGGAGGAGGATGTCCTCTATATATCTTTTCCAGAACACCAGCTCTACCCTGGGTTCTTGATAGACGACATCCTCCTCCCATTTAGCCATGAAAAGATTGGCCATGCTCGGGGCAAATTTAGCCCCCATGGCTACACCCCTATTTTGCAAATAATAAGAGCCATCATGCCAAAAATAGTTGTGTTGCATGGCATATTCCAGTAAACTACCCCCACAGAGGTTGCCTTTTAAAGGAGGTCCCAAAAATAGAGGGAGTGGGCGCAAGAGAGGTGGACAGCATGCACCCTATAACCAGTTTACCACTGTGGTTTATAATCATTTGGACCCACTGCGTGGACTATATAGTCCACGTAGAGATGATAGGTTCATTACTGATTGTCATGATAACTGGGGTCCCCTTTATTATCCACAACAAGGTTACTCCCCTAGAACTCCGGTAAGAGATAATTGGTGGCAACAACAACATCACCCCCTAGGGCCCACTCAGTCAAGGAGAGATGGGGGTGCCTGGGAAGGTTATGATAACAACAATTTTTTTCACGAATCCAAGCAAAACAAAAGGGTCTTAGACCTAAAAGGGGCACCAGAGGGGGGAAGCGGGTCCGCGCAAAAAAGGAAACGCACATAAGGGACTCAGGACTTTTCAATTTGAGTAAGGCCATTCTCTCCAATGAGGAGAAACATGTCTCAAATCATGGACTGAAATTTGCCCCCCCCGAAGCCTTTGAATAAGTTTGAAACCTTTATAGACGTTCAAAAATTTATTCGGAAAATTAACGTTCAGCGCCATTTTTTTCCCTCTTGCCCTAATGTGACGGTGTCTACAGGGATTAGGCAATCTAATTTAAGGAATGCCTCATTATTTAACCCCCAGTACAACAAGCCCCGGCTATTTCTGTTTTCAGGGATCTAGTGAACAAGGATTTACTTGCTTTACAGGTCAAGAAGAACAGGAGGGAATATATACGTTTAAAAAGAGATTAGAACAACTCAAAGATTGTGTTGATATCGTTGTACAACCAGCGGACAAAGGGGGGGTATCGTGATCTTGGACAAAGAGGCCTATGACAAATAGATGTCTAGGTTGC
This sequence comes from Aquarana catesbeiana, assembly GCF_042186555.1. Lineage (NCBI taxonomy): Eukaryota > Metazoa > Chordata > Amphibia > Anura > Ranidae > Aquarana > Aquarana catesbeiana. The sequence continues at coordinate 206,206,078 of NC_133325.1, read as the reverse complement.
TCTCACATCGAGATACTTACCTTCCTTTGAGAGGCAATCCAACTTCCCAATATTAGAAGGCGTTGGTTAGGGTAGTAGATGAGGGTTTCAATAATGGAATTATTTCCAAAAAGAAAAGGCTTTCCTTATTCCAGCAGCCCCTAGGATCCCTGTGATTTATTAATTACCCAAAGTTCATAAGGATCCCATTTGCCCCCCTGGGAGGCCGATAGTCAGCGGTATTGACTCGGTTACTTCCAGGGTGGGCAAATATGTGGACCATTTTTTGCAGCCTCTTGTGGTTGGGACTCCTTCTTATCTGAGGGACGCAACGCAAGTAATTAATGAGCTTAGCAGTATACAGTGGAAAGATTCTTATATTCTTGCAACTGCAGACGTTGCTTCACTCTACACTGTAATATCCGCCATCATGGTAAAGAAGTAGTAGAGCACGTTTTGAAGAAGGATTCTCTCCAGAACAACCAAACCACCTTTATTCTAAGTTTACTGGAATATGCCATGCAACACAACTATTTTTGGTATGATGGCTCTTATTATTTGCAAAATAGAGGTGTAGCTATGGGGGCTAAATTTTCCCTGAGCATGGCCAATCTTTTCATAGCTAAATGGGAGGAAGATGTCGTCTATCAAGAACCCAGGGTAGAGCTGGTGTTCTGGAAAAGATATATAGACGACATCCTCCTCCTATGGGATGGTAGTTTTGAGTCCCTGTCGGAGGTTATTGCTGGTCTCAATGCTAACGATAGGGGTATTGCCCTTACATTTGAGGCTAGCACTACTGAGATACATTTTCTTGACCTTAGGATTAGAGTGAATGAAGGTTTTCTTATTACCGCCACCTATTTTAAAGCTACAGATCGCAATGGCTATATAGACACTAAAAGCTGTCACCATAAGGCCTGGCTGGGATCAGTACCTAAGAGCCAATTCCTAAGGTTGAGGTGTAACTGCACGAACAGTGAGGACTTTGTGTCCGAATCATCTATTCTCAGGTAGCGGTTTCTTGAAAAGGGTTATTCAACAGAAGCCTTGGATGTGGCGTTTAATCTTGCAAGAGAGAAAAATAGGGAAGACTTGCTAACTGCGAAAATTAAAGTTCAAGATACCTCTTTTAAATTTTCGTTTATCACTGCCTACTATAACCAATATTATGAGATTCAAAAAATTATTCAAAGCATTGGAAAGTCTTGAAGGGAGACAGGGTTTTGGGCCCTGATTTGCTCGACCTACCTCGTATGGTATATAGGGGAGCTCCCCCATTAAGGCTATGGGTAGCTCCCAATATTATCCATCCACCTAAGCAGATTTCGTTCTTCCAAAAGATGGGGGGTTTCTTTCCTTGTAGGAGATGCCCGATTTGTAAGCTTAGCACTAACAAATCTAGGAAAGTAGATTCCTTCCAATCTACTGCCACCCATGAATCCTTTCCAATTAAGCCCTTCATTACATGTACTACTAGACATGTGGTGTATATTATTATTTGCCCCTGTGGGCTTCAGTACATAGGGCGTGCCATCCGTAAATTACACATCAGGTTTAAAGAACATGTTGATAATATAAAAAGGGGGTTCCCTAAGCATAGTCTATCGAAGCACTATGCTCTGAAACATGACTGTAATCCAAAGGGCACTGTGTTTTTGGGAATTGATAAATTCTCTGGCCATTGGAGGGGAAGCAACATGACTAGAGGGGTCTCTCAGCTAGAGACCAAATGGATATACCAAGCCAATGCCTATTTTCCATATGGAATGAATGTGGAATGGGATTTGAATGCCTTTATTAGCAATAGCTAGGTTTCCTGCGTTTATTCTATTTTATTTTATTTTTATTTTTATTTTATGTTGTTTCATTTTTGCATTATTGATTATGTTTTTGGTATGTTTTTTGGGTGTCATGTGGTGTGGTCGTTTTTCTTCACCTCCTGATATTCATTGGTGTAAAGTATTTTCTTATCAAGAATCTTTGCATTCATTATTCATATGGTAGTTTGTACTTTGGCCACAAGATGCCGCCACCTCCAGTGGTATTCATTGGGGTAAGGTATTTTTTGTATCAAAATTCTTTGCATTCATTATTTATATGGCAGTTTGTATTTTGGCTACAAGATGTCGCCACCACCGGTAACCACCGCTGCTCCGTCTCTACATTTTTGATTTAATAATCACCCATATTTCGATTGTTTTATAATAAGATTTGTTTTGAGGATATTTTTATCTTTGATTCAAGTCCTTTGCCTAAACTGAGTATTACTACTATCTAATATATCAATCTCTTTGAGATATATTACTTCCGTTTCGGAAGGTCACACTTCCTGTCCTCTGATTTCCGCCTGTCCAGTTTTGTTGTTCTTATAAATACACGTCAGTTTGCGTCATAACTACGCCCCTGAAGACACATGTTGATGATGAAACGTTGGGCGATGATAGAGACTGGCGACACAGGATGCGGTGGGACGGTGACACGGTGGCCATCTTTGTGGTTAGAAGCGCTGGACGCTTCACACTGCTGTATACCTTCTTACTAAATGTGAGTGTTTTTTTTTTCAGAAAATTATCCTTGTTTATGGAGATTGCGCAATGAGCGTTTTCTTTTTATTCCCTACGTACCACGATCTTGAGGTGCATATGCATACTGGAGTATACTTGGTTTAATATCCAACTACCAAAAGGAGATCTAAAGCCTTCCATTTAGTTCAGAGGGGAATATGTTGGTGCTACTCCATTAGAAGATCGTTGGTTTATTCTATGAAGACTGCCTTTTTTCTACACACGTGTATAACCTATACACTGATGGCAAGGATCAGTTTGTTTGGGTGTTGGTGATGGTATTTTCATCTCTCTTCTGTGTCTCCTTTCAATATGGATCTTGCTGATTAGAGTATTATTTCTTCCTGACGGAGAGGACTTTTGTTTGACCACATTTATTTTGGTTCCTTTTGGGACATTTTTACATTAATATTTTTTAGCGCTGCACCATTCCTATTGATATAAAAAGGATGAACTTTGATCTGCATATGGTGTAACTAAAAGAACTAAAAAACTTTTTTTTCTCTTAATAAACATTGTTCCTATTTATATAGTAGGTGAGGTTGAAAAAAGACTCAAGTCCATCAAGTTCAACCTATGTGTGTGATTATGTGTCAGTATTACATTACATATCCCTGTATATTGCGGTCATTCAGGTGATTATCTAATAGTTTCTTGAAGCTATCAATGCTCCCCGCTGAGACCACCGCCTGTGGAAGGGAATTCCACATCCTTGCCGCTCTTACTCACTCTACGCAGTTTAAGGTTAAACCTCTTTTCTTCTAATTTTAGTGAGTGGCCACGAGTCTTATTAAACTCTCTTCTGCGAAAAAGTTTTATCCCTATTGTGGGGTCACCAGTACAGTATTTGTAAATTGAAATCATATCCCCTCTCAAGCGTCTCTTCTCCAGAGAGAATAAGTTCAGTGCTCGCAACCTTTCCTCATAACTAAGATCCTCCAGACCCTTTATTAGCTTTGTTGCCCTTCTTTGTACTCGCTCCATTTCCAGTACGTCCCTCCTGAGGACTGGTGCCCAGAACTGGACAGCATACTCCAGGTGCGGCCGGACCAGAGTCTTGTAGAGCGGGAGAATTATCATTTTATCTCTGCAGTTGATCCCCCTTTTAATGCATGCCAATATTCTGTTTGCTTTATTAGCAGCAGCTTGGCATTGCATGCCATTGCTGAGCCTATCATCTACTAGGACCCCCAGGTCCTTTTCCATCCTAGATTCCCCCAGAGGTTCTCCCCCCAGTGTATAGATTGCATTCATATTTTTGCCACCCAAATGCATTATTTTACATTTTTCTACATTGAACCTCATTTGCCATGTAGTCGCCCACCCCATTAATTTGTTCAGGTCTTTTTGCAAGATTTCCACATCCTGCGGAGAAGTTATTGCCCTGCTTAGCTTAGTATCGTCTGCAAATACAGAGATGGAACTGTTTATCCCATCCTCCAGGTCGTTTATGAACAAATTAAATAGGATTGGTCCCAGCACAGAACCCTGGGGAATCCCACTACCCACCCCTGACCATTCTGAGTACTCCCCATTTATCACCACCCTCTGAACACGCCCTTGTAGCCAGTTTTCAATCCATGTACTCACCCTATGGTCCATGCCAACGCACCTTATTTTGTACAGTAAACGTTTATGGGGAACTGTGTCAAATGCTTTTGCAAAATCCAGATACACCACGTCTACGGGCCTTCCTTTATCTAGATGGCAACTCACCTCCTCATAGAAGGTTAATAGATTGGTTTGGCAAGAATGATTCTTCTTGAATCCATGCTGATTACTGCTAATGATATCATTCTTATTACTAAAATCTTGTATATAGTCCCTTATCATCCCCTCCAAGAGTTTACATACTATTGATGTTAGGCTAACTGGTCTGTAATTCCCAGGGATGTTTTTTGGGCCCTTTTTAAATATTGGTGCTACATTGGCTTTTCTCCAATCAGCTGGTACCATTCCAGTCAATAGACTGTCTGTAAAAATTAGGAACAACGGTCTGGCAATCACCTGACTCAGTTCCCTAAGTACCCTCGGATGCAAGCCATCTGGTCCCGGTGATTTATTAATGTTAAGTTTCTCAAGTCTAATTTTAATTCCGTCCTCTGTTAACCATGTAGGTGCTTCCTGTGTTGTGTCATGAGGATAAACACTGCAGTTTTGGTTACTGAAGCCCCCCGATTCACTCGTGAAGACTGAGGAGAAGAATAAATTCAATACCTTTGCCATCTCCCCATCCTTTGTAACCAGATGTCCTTCCTCATTCTTTATGGGGCCAATATGGTCTGTCCTCCCTTTTTTACTGTTTACATACTTAAAGAATTTCTTGGGATTTTTTTTGCTCTCCTCTGCTATGTGTCTTTCATGTTCTATCTTAGCCATCCTAATTGCACCCTTACATTTCTTATTGCATTCTTTATAAATTCTGAATGCTGAAGATGATCCCTCAACCTTGTATTTTTTGAAGGCCTTCTCCTTTGCTTTTATATGCATTTTTACATTGGAGTTAAGCCATCCAGGATGTTTGTTCGCTCTTTTAAATTTATTACCCAATGGGATACATTGGCTAATGCCCTTATTTAATATGCTCTTAAAGCAAACCCATCTCTCCTCCGTATTCTTTGTTCCTAATATTTTATCCCAATTTATGCCTTTTAGCAAGGTTTGTAGTTTAGGGAAGTTGGCTCTTTTGAAATTCAGTGTCTTTGTGTTCCCTTCATGTTTCCTATTTGTGTGATTTATACTGAAACTAATTGACCTGTGATCGCTGTTACCTAAATTGCCCCATATTTCCACATTTGTTATCAGGTCTGTATTGTTGGTAATCAGTAGATCTAGTAATGTTTTATTTCTAGTTGGTGCGTCTACCATCTGACCCATAAAATTGTCCTACAAGACACTAAGGAACTGGCGAGCCTTAAATGAATGCGCGGTTCCCTCCGCCCAGTCTATGTCTGGATAATTAAAATCCCCCATTATGATAACACTTCCCATCCTTGCTATTTAACCCCTTAATAACAGTTTGTTTAACTTAATTAAATCATATTAACTTTTTCTTCCCCTTCTCCCATTAGGTATTCTTTTCCTGAAGATTTTTTTTTTTATTTGTTTATTTTTTTCTAGCCAATCATATTTAGATTTTTCTCATTTGAATTAGTTTTTTTTACTTAAACTTTTTTAGTTTTGCTTTAAAAAATATTCAAAAAAATCCTTTATTTCCATTGTAAGCAATTTTGCAATGCTTTATACCAGAATGATAATTTGAGTGTAATTTTAAACAAGATTAAATCTTAAAGCGTAACTCCACTTTTGTTGAGAAAAAAACATTCCCCTCTGGGTGATCAATGTACATTGCAAGGATTATAACAAACTCTGCATATTCCTGCCTTTTGTTATTCTGAAGAAATCCATGTGCGTTTGTCTGTGCCTCCTTACTGAGTGGGTCTAATGGAGTGGTTTCATAATTAACTGTCAGGTGTGCAGCTGCAGGGCCTTAAAGAGGAAATGTGCTGGGCCTGCATCCCTTTAGACGTGCTCCTATTGAATGTATCTCTCAAAAAAATGACATTTTTGTTACAGGGGATGCCTGAAATCTGACTTGTATCTTATGCAGACTTCTGGGAAAATTGGTGAGCCAATCACACAAGCAGGAAATTATGTTTCTGGGGAGTGGTCAGTACACATTCTGTGTACAGAACAACTCCAGGCAACCATATTGCAATGTATTCTCAGAAAATAAAAAATAAATAAAGTGCGCTAATTATATGAAAATACACACATAGATGTGAATACATGTGGGTAGTAGTAAAAACCACAATCTACTGAGAGCAAGTAAATGACTCCATGAGTGGTAAAAATATATAAGTGCAAAACATAAAAACTCAAATAAAAAGAAGAAACAAAAAATGTGTACATGTGAAATACAATGATATTAATAGCATGAAAATCTGAAAATCAAACAAACTCAGTCCATGGGTTCAAATATAAAAAGTTCATCAGTGAAAAAAAGCTTCCATCCACTATACAGCTCAGCAGCAACTAATCCCCCTATGAGTGGATTGACAAGGGAGAGAGATGTGCAGGATGGCGCAAATCCACTGGCGGTGACTCCAATAAGTAAGAAAGTGATAAAGGTGGACTCTTACCCTCCGTGTTGGACCCCCTCCTTGGCAGGGTCTATCAGGCATGCAGATTTTTGCCCTCTGCAGGGACCATGTAATGAGAAGATCTCCCCAGCAGCTGTTAGGAATGTTGTCTCCGATCCGGGCTGGTCCAAGTGAAACGCCTGGAGAGGGGGGAAGGAAAACTCTCTTGCTCCCAGTGTGGCAAAGGAAAAAACAAAAGAGCAGAGCTCCAATAGTGTAAAAAGTTTCGGAATTTATTAAATAAAAGTACAGACCGCAACGGAGAGTGCACGCTCCGTGAGGTGAAAATACAATTAAAAACAAGCCGGCATATAAAAATCGTAATAACCCGTGCATAACATGGGGCAATCGTGACGGCTTACAACGTAGCCACGCCCTACATGTTTCGTCATTAGTAGACGTCTTCAAAGGGGCACGGGCTACGTGTTAAGCCATCCCCTATATAGTATAACAGTGCACACCAAGCCTCATTTTCACCTCCACTCTCAGGGGAGGGAAAACCCAAGCCTCTACCTGGTGCTCCTCAGTGAATGGATGTTGCCAAGGTGACACATAGGACTGAAACTAAACAAAACTTCATCCCCTCCCAGCAGAGCCAATCTCTCGCGCCATCTGGAGGAAGAAGCCCAGTATTACTGGACAATTAATATGTCTTACAGATGCTAATTTGGAACATAAAACTGACAGAGCAGAAAGGAGAAAATCACTGAATCTCACCAAGAGGCAAGATGTGGTGGAAAAAATTGTAAGTATATATGGAAACGTACGGAAAAGAAACAACGTTCATCTCCGTAAATAAAACCACATTAAAAAAATACATGTATGAAAAAAATATATATATGTATTAAAGTCACACCGTAATAAATGGAGGCCCATCCATGAACGTGAAGAGCACTCGGTATCACAATGATGCGACTAAATCATTATAATGTATAATATCTAAACATATCACTATGCTCCCAAAAAAAAAAAAAAATTGTGAATGGATGAAGAGATAAGAAAAGTGAATAGATGTGAAAAAAAAAAATAAAAAATTGTGAATGGATGAAGAGATAAGAAAAGTGAATAGATGAGAAAAAATGAAAAAATGAAATGAAAAACATGTATACAAAAGAAGGGAAGAAAGGAAAGGAAGCACAGGGCCCAAAGCATCACCTATGAGTTGTCAATGAACGCATTCAACTTTTCACATCTATTCACTTTTCTTATCTCTTCATCCATTCACAATTTTTTTTTTTTTTTTGGGAGCATAGTGATATGTTTAGATATTATACATTATAATGATTTAGTCGCATCATTGTGATACCGAGTGCTCTTCACCATTTATTACGGTGTGACTTTAATACATATATATATTTTTTTCATACATGTATTTTTTTAATGTGGTTTTATTTACGGAGATGAACGTTGTTTCTTTTCCGTACGTTTCCATATATACTTACAATTTTTTCCACCACATCTTGCCTCTTGGTGAGATTCAGTGATTTTCTCCTTTCTGCTCTGTCAGTTTTATGTTCCAAATTAGCATCTGTAAGACATATTAATTGTCCAGTAATACTGGGCTTCTTCCTCCAGATGGCGCGAGAGATTGGCTCTGCTGGGAGGGGCTGAAGTTTTGTTTAGTTTCAGTCCTATGTGTCACCTTGGCAACATCCATTCACTGAGGAGCACCAGGTAGAGGCTTGGGTTTTCCCTCCCCTGAGAGTGGAGGTGAAAATGAGGCTTGGTGTGCACTGTTATACTATATAGGGGATGGCTTAACACGTAGCCCGTGCCCCTTTGAAGACGTCTACTAATGACGAAACATGTAGGGCGTGGCTACGTTGTAAGCCGTCACGATTGCCCCATGTTATGCACGGGTTATTACGATTTTTATATGCCGGCTTGTTTTTAATTGTATTTTCACCTCACGGAGCGTGCACTCTCCGTTGCGGTCTGTACTTTTATTAAATAAATTCCGAAACTTTTTACACTATTGGAGCTCTGCTCTTTTGTTTTTTCCTTTGCCACACTGGGAGCAAGAGAGCTTTCCTTCCCCCCTCTCCAGGCGTTTCACTTGGACCAGCCCGGATCGGAGACAACATTCCTAACAGCTGCTGGGGAGATCTTCTCATTACATGGTCCCTGCAGAGGGCAAAAATCTGCATGCCTGATAGACCCTGCCAAGGAGGGGGTCCAACACGCAGGGTAAGAGTCCACCTTTATCACTTTCTTACTTATTGGAGTCACCGCCAGTGGATTTGCACCATCCTGCACGTCTCTCTCCCTTGTCAATCCACTCATAGGGGGATTAGTTGCTGCTGAGCTGTATAGTGGATGGAAGCTTTTTTTCACTGATGAACTTTTTATATTTGAACCCATGGACTGAGTTTGTTTGATTTTCAGATTTTCATGCTATTAATATCATTGTATTTCACATGTACACATTTTTTGTTTCTTCTTTTTATTTGAGTTTTTATGTTTTGCACTTATATATTTTTACCACTCATGGAGTCATTTACTTGCTCTCAGTAGATTGTGGTTTTTACTACTACCCACATGTATTCACATCTATGTGTGTATTTTCATATAATTAGCGCACTTTATTTATTTTTTATTTTTCATGGTATACACAGATATTGGTGTATTTTGTGTGCAGCTTTTACCTTTGACCTTTTTTGCTCTGCAGCGCAGTTTTTATTTTTATTCTCAGAAAATAACATTGGCTACAGATTGAAAAGGAAAGGTAATTTTCAAATAACATTCCATTACAAAATGACTAGTGTCGCAATTATATGCGCTATATTATTTTTTCTTTATTTGCTATTTGTTTTTCCCCACGAAAGTGGAGTTACCCTTTAAATAAAATGTACTTTAAATCAGCAGTGATTTTTTTAAAACTAACAGTGATCCTCTCAGATGTTTTATGGAGCGCCCTCTTTCGAGAACAGAACTCTCACTCCTCATGAAACTGTTTCAATATACAGACTGGAATTTAAAAGCCGACCTCACCAATTCATTGGGCAAACTAAAGATACGAGACTCTTGCCAACCCCCTGTCCCCGCCCTTTCTGCAGATGCTGCAGTATAGCCCCCCTTTTTTTTGAGCCACCGCCTCCCCCCCAAGTTGACACCTCTCTATATGGATGTAGGTTGTTTCATCCTAACTGCGTTGTGAATAGGGATGAGCTTCGAGTTCGAGTCGAACTCATGTTCGACTCGAACATTGGCTGTTCGCAAGTTCACCGAACAGCGAACAATTTGGGGTGTTCGCGGCAAATTCGAATGCCGCGGAACACCCTTTAAAAGTCTATGGGAGAAATCAAAAGTGCTAATTTTAAAGGCTAATATGCAAGTTATTGTCATAAAAAGTGTTTGGGGACCTGGGTCCTGCCCCAGGGGACATGGATCAATGCAAAAAAAAGTTTTAAAAACGGCCGTTTTTTCAGGAGCAGTGATTTTAATAATACTTAAAGTCAATCAATAAAAGTGTAATATCCCTTTAAATTTCGTACCTGGGGGGTGTCTATAGTGTGCCTGTAAAGGGGCGCATGTTTCCTGTGTTTAGAACAGTCTGACAGCAAAATGACATTTTGAAGGAAAAAACTCATTTAAAACTACCCGCGGCTATTGCATTGCCGACAATACACATAGAAGTTCATTGATAAAAACGGCATGGGAATTCCCCAAAGGGGAACCCCGAACCAAAATTAAAAAAAAAAAATGACGTGGGGGTCCCCCTAAATTCCATACCAGGCCCTTCAGGTCTGGTATGGATATTAAGGGGAACCCCGGCCAAAATTTAAAAAAAAAAATGACGTGGGGTTCCCCCTAAATTCCATACCAGACCCTTCAGGTCTGGTATGGATTTTAAGGGGAACCCCGCGCCAAAAAAAAAAAAAAAAAACGGCGTGGGGTCCCCCCAAAAATCCATACCAGACCCTTATCCGAGCACGCAACCTGGCAGGCCGCAGGAAAAGAGGGGGGGACAAGAGTGCGGCCCCCCCTCCCTCCTGAACCGTACCAGGCCACATGCCCTCAACATTGGGAGGGTGCTTTGGGGTAGCCCCCCAAAACACCTTGTCCCCATGTTGATGAGGACAAGGGCCTCATCCCCACAACCCTGGCCGGTGGTTGTGGGGGTCTGCGGGCGGGGGGCTTATCGGAATCTGGAAGCCCCCTTTAACAAGGTGACCCCCAGATCCCGGCCCCCCCCCTGTGTGAAATGGTAAGGGGGTACATAAGTACCCCTACCATTTCACGAAAAAAGTGTCAAAAATGTTAAAAATGACAAGAGACAGTTTTTGACAATTCCTTTATTTAAATGCTTCTTCTTTCTTCTATCTTGCTTCATCTTCTGGTTCTTCTGGCTCTTCTGGTTCTTCTGGTTCTTCCTCCGGCGTTCTCGTCCAGCATCTCCTCCGCGGCGTCTTCTGTCTTCTTCTCCTCGGGCCGCTCCGCACCCATGGCATGGGGGGGAGGCTCCCGCTCTTCTCTTCTTCTCTTCTTTTCTTCTTTTCTTCTTTTCTTCTCTTCTTCCTATTCATTTTCTTCTCCGGGCCGCTCCGCAATCCATGCTGGCATGGAGGGAGGCTCCCGCTGTGTGACGGCGCTCCTCGTCTGACAGTTCTTAAATAACAGAGGGGGGCGGGGCCACCCGGTGACCCCGCCCCCCTCTGACGCACGGTGACTTGACGGGACTTCCCTGTGGCATTCCCCGTGACGTCACAGGGAAGTCCCGTCAAGTCACCGTGCGTCAGAGGGGGGCGGGGTCACCGGGTGGCCCCGCCCCCCTCTGTTATTTAAGAACTGTCAGACGAGGAGCGCCGTCACACAGCGGGAGCCTCCCTCCATGCCAGCATGGATTGCGGAGCGGCCCGGAGAAGAAAATGAAGAAGAAGAGAAGAAAAGAAGAAAAGAAGAAAAGAAGAAGAGAAGAAGAGAAGAAGAGAAGAGCGGGAGCCTCCTCCCCATGCCATGGGTGCGGAGCGGCCCGAGGAGAAGAAGACAGAAGACGCCGCGGAGGAGATGCTGGACGAGAACGCCGGAGGAAGAACCAGAAGAACCAGAAGAGCCAGAAGAACCAGAAGATGAAGCAAGATAGAAGAAAGAAGAAGCATTTAAATAAAGGAATTGTCAAAAACTGTCTCTTGTCATTTTTAACATTTTTGACACTTTTTTCGTGAAATGGTAGGGGTACTTATGTACCCCCTTACCATTTCACACAGGGGGGGGGCCGGGATCTGGGGGTCACCTTGTTAAAGGGGGCTTCCAGATTCCGATAAGCCCCCGCCCGCAGACCCCCACAACCACCGGCCAGGGTTGTGGGGATGAGGCCCTTGTCCTCATCAACATGGGGACAAGGTGTTTTGGGGGGCTACCCCAAAGCACCCTCCCAATGTTGAGGGCATGTGGCCTGGTACGGTTCAGGAGGGAGGGGGGGCCGCACTCTCGTCCCCCCCTCTTTTCCTGCGGCCTGCCAGGTTGCGTGCTCGGATAAGGGTCTGGTATGGATTTTTGGGGGGACCCCACGCCGTTTTTTTTTTTTTTTTTGGCGCGGGGTTCCCCTTAAAATCCATACCAGACCTGAAGGGTCTGGTATGGAATTTAGGGGGAACCCCACGTCATTTTTTTTTTTAATTTTGGCTGGGGTTCCCCTTAATATCCATACCAGACCTGAAGGGCCTGGTATGGAATTTAGGGGGACCCCCACGTCATTTTTTTTTTTTAATTTTGGTTCGGGGTTCCCCTTTGGGGAATTCCCATGCCGTTTTTTATCAATGAACTTCTATGTGTATTGTCGGCAATGCAATAGCCGCGGGTAGTTTTAAATGAGTTTTTTCCTTCAAAATGTCATTTTGCTGTCAGACTGTTCTAAACACAGGAAACATGCGCCCCTTTACAGGCACACTATAGACACCCCCCAGGTACGAAATTTAAAGGGATATTACACTTTTATTGTTTGACTTTAAGCATTATTAAAATCACTGCTCCTGAAAAAACGGCCGTTTTTAAAACTTTTTTTTGCATTGATCCATGTCCCCTGGGGCAGGACCCAGGTCCCCAAACACTTTTTATGACAATAACTTGCATATAAGCCTTGAAAATTAGCACTTTTGATTATTCATGTTCGTGTCCCATAGACTTTAACGGTGTTCGCATGTTCGAACGAACTTTTTTCCTGTTCGCATGTTCTGGTGCGAACCGAACAGGGGGGTGTTCGGCTCATCCCTAGTTGTGAATAGTTGCAACATATTTGAAATATAGGCTTTGTACATCCACGCTTCTATCCCTGTATTAGTATCATTACATAGATCTAACACTTAACGAACAGCTTAATCTTACGAGGTGATTTTGTTATTTTAAATTTTTGTTTTTGTTTTGCTTAATGGTACTTTCAGCGAAGGCTGATGTGCGATTGTGTCGACAGCCTTGCTGTGCCTTAGACTCGTTTCACTTTGTATTATTTCTGAAATTATTAACAATTTTTTAAAGAAAAAACAGTCAACAAAGTAAACAAAAGATGTGTCTTTTTAGTTTTGTTACTTAATTGTCAGCAGATTGCATAAAACATTTTTAAAAATATTTTTAAAAAAATTTTCAAGACTATATTGCCATACTTGTAGAAAATAGCATCTGCAGTGGATATTTCAATGTCTCTTGTACTCCAGTACTGATTTATTTTTATTTAATACAACTGGAAAATGCTGTCTGGGGACAAGGGAAATTGCTTCCCTTTGATAAGTCCCGCCTGCTTTGCTGAAGGCCTTGTCTGATGTCACACTTGTTGCATGACAGGCCATCACCTCCAGAGCATATTAGGCAAATTTTTATTATTGGTCCAACCTGGGCACCCCCCCATTGGGTCTTCCTCACATTTTAGCCTTTCAATATCAGCCCTAGAATCAATATAGTCAATGATCATAAGGTTCAGGCACTGCCTATTGTTGGTGCCAATAGTCAGGTCTGCCCGCTATGGCTTGAAAAATCTATGCAAAACCACACTGAGGTTAGGCTGCTGCTCTTGTGATACTTCAGGAATACCAGTAGTGGAGAAATGTTGGCTAACAATTATGGATTCATGCCCCTATCATGCACTGTAAAAGCACTTCTTTAAATTGTTGAATTTATGGCACAGGCATAGTGAAGGGTAGATACAGATATGTGCAATTATTACACATGAGTTTTCTGTTTAAAAACTTTTTATTGAAAAAGTATAGTCAGGTACATGGAAGAAGATATTACAAATACATTGATCAAAAATGAGAGTGTTATATAAATCAAGTGTTCGTGTCAATCTGAGCAGTCATCCACATATAGTGCTGAGAAAACAATGATGGTCAGGTATTATTCACATTATATAAGTTTTTGTCGTATTATGCAATCACTTCGCTACCAAACTTAGGAACTAACATATATAAAATAGAGAAATATAATACTGCTTCTAAAGCTTCTGGTTTTATACTTAAACTCACTGCATACCCATTGTGTCTAGTTTATCTGCTTAGGTTTATTTATAGTCAAGGTAAAATTGATGCTGATTTTTAAAGGAAAGACACAAAGTAGGTCCTCAGCCCTTCGCACTGTCAACCACAGAGGTACTGTCTGGTGCCCATGAGGCAAAACCGTCTCTCATGTCAACTGTGATGTGGTCCAGGAGTTCCATTTTCGTTCAAGGATTCACATGGAATCTCCAAGCGTGTGGTGGATGCTTTCCATCAATTTTATTGACTCCATGCGATGTAGCACCTGGGACCATGGGACTGAGGGTTTACGACAATTTAGAGCTATTGTCCATTGTATAGCACTAAATAGCATGTGGACCAACTTTTGCTCAGGGGGTATGACCTCTGTGAGGTCTGTGAATAAAATACATATTTGATATGTCAGTGTGATGTTCAATCCTTTTATTTGCAGTACCTTAGTAGCTGTTTGCTACCAGAGGGGGCCTAACACACTACAACTCCAGAAAGTATGGAGGAGAGTACCCCTTTCTCCACAATCCCTGAAACATCTATTGGAGACGGTAGGGAACATTCTGTAAATACTAACTGGTGTATAATACCATCTAGTATGCAGTTTCACCACAGTTTCCTTAATGGCTACTGAGCAGGTACATTTATGCATATTAGTGATCATATCTTGCCAGTCTTCTGCTGAGAACTCTAGATCCACCTCTGCTTCCCATCGCAACATTGCTTGGGATTTAGCGTCTGTGTGGTGTTCATTCAGGTGCAGATATAATGTGGATATCGTCCCCCCATCCCTGGACCCACCAGGGATGAGGGGACGTTGTTCAAAAGAACAGAGAGTGGTACCCTGTAGCAATGAGTGCAAAGTCACCATTCCCTGTGAGGACCAATGTGCAAAGTCCGTTTCTGCACTGAATGCTCCAGGGAAGTCCGGGTCGCCCAAAAAAGATATCAAAAGGACGGGTTTAGAAATGAGCCCAAGCTTCTCTTTGCACAAGGTCCAGAGATACAGGGACTGTCCAACTTTTCCATTGAGCTGGGAGATATTCTATGATTTACTGCATTAGTCCACATTAATCCTGGGAGATAATATGGTTTAATGGAGGCTCTCTCAAACTGCAGCCATGGAATGTGAGTCGGGGGTGTATGCCATTGAGCTAATTGTACCAATCTAGCCGCCAGATAGTACTTCCATATGTTTGGGCAACCCAGCCCCCCCGTCACGTGCCTGAAGCATCAGTGGCCTGCCCATGTGTGGTTGTTTACCCTGCCAGATAAATTTTAGTAGATCTGATTGAATGGCATATAAGGTAGATCTTGGCAATATATGCCTAACAAGGACCAGCAACGTATTGGTATGTTGCTGGACTTTGAGTGGTTATACCAGAATGATGCCTGCAGGTTTAGGTATCATCTTGGTATCATTTTTTTCAGCCAAGGGTCGGCTTTCATGTAAAAGCAATCCTAGCGGCTAATTAGCCTCTAGACTGCTTTTACAAGCAGTGGGAGGGAATGCCATCCCCACCGTCTTCCATGTTTTTCTCTGGCTCTCCTGTCCCAACAGGGAACCTGAAAATGCAGCCGGTGATTCAGCCGGCTGACCATAGAGCTGATCAGAGACCAGAATGGCTCCAAACATCTCTATGGCCTAAGAAACCGGAAGCTATGAGCATTTAATGACTTAGATTTCGCCGGATGTAAACAGCGCCATTGGGAAATTGGGAAAGCATTTTATCACACCGATCTTGGTGTGGTCAGATGCTTTGAGGGCAGAGGAGAGATCTAGGGTCTAATAGACCCCAATTTTTTCAAAAAAGAGTACCTGTCACTGCCTATTGCTATCATAGGGGATATTTACATTCCCTGAGATAACAATAAAAATGATTTAAAAAAAATAAAAATGAAAGGAACAGTTTAAAAATAAGATAAAAAAAGCAAACAAATAATAAAGACAAAAAAAAAGCACCCCTGTCCCCCCCTGCTCTCGCGCAAAGGCGAACGCAAGTGTCGGTCTGGTGTCAAATGTAAACAGCAATTGCACCATGCATGTGAGGTATCACCGCGAAGGTCAGATCAAGGGCAGTAATTTTAGCAGTAGATATCCTCTGTAAATCTAAAGAGGTAACCTGTAAAGGCTTTTAAATGCTTTTAAAAATGTATTTAGTTTGTTGCCACTGCACGTTTGTGCGCAATTTTAAAGCATGTCATATTTGGTATCCATGTACTCGGCCTAAGATCATCTTTTTTATTTCATCAAACATTTGGGCAATATAGTGTGTTTTAGTGCATTAAAATTTAAAAAAGTGTGTTTTTTCCCAAAAAAATGCGTTTGAAAAATCGCTGCGCAAATACTGTATGAAAAAAAAAATGAAACACCCACCATTTTAATCTGTAGGGCATTTGCTTTAAAAAAAATATATAATGTTTGGGGGTTCAAAGTAATTTTCTTGCAAAAAAAAAAATTTTTTCATGTAAACAAAAAGTGTCAGAAAGGGCTTTGTCTTCAATTGGTTAGAAGAGTGGGTGATGTGTGACATAAGCTTCTAAATTATCTAAAAGAAAAATTTGCGCTAGGTGTACAAAAAATTAAAAAACTGTGAATTCAGAAAAATGAAGTGACTTGCAGCTGAACACTGTAACCCTGATAGGGGGCACAAAACAAATATATATACAAAAAAGTGCAGCGCTGGATGACTACTGTACAGTAGACAATAAACTATAATAAAAAACAAATGAGACCATAAAAAACTAACAAATTGTGCACATGATTATACTACTATGGATTAGTGAATATTATCCATAAGTGAAAAATAACAAACACCAATTCAAATTTTCATATATGACGTGCTTAATTATATTATAGTGTCCACATATGTATAAGTGAGGATTCTGCTGAGTAAATCTGTGACTTCCACCGCTGATAAAGACCGTCACCACAGAAAGATTAAAGGCTTACCAGACAGCCATTGAAAAACAGCATGAAATATCCTCCACTTTGGATGTTATCCTCCCTGTGGATGGCTCCTAATTGAGAGCGCTGGAAAGGTGGTTTGCAGACTGGTTCTCAATGGTAGAAGGAGGGGGAAGGGGAAATCCCCTCTTGACGATGATAGATATCCAAAAAGAAGGAAGAGAAAACACTCCAATAGTGTAAAAAAGTTTCAGCTTCTTTTTATTTAAATTGCCATATAGGCATCCATAAAAGTTCCTTGCAAGGAGTTTAAAAACCGGCTCCGATACAAACAGAAAGTCCGCGCATGCGCAGTCCGTGTATATATAAGCTTCTAAATGTTGTGCATAAAATGCCAGGACAGTTCAAACCCCCCCAAATGACCCCATTTTGGAAAGTAGACACCCCAAGCTATTTGCTGAGAGGCATGTCGAGTCCATGGAATATTTTATATTGTGACACAAGTTGCGGGAAAAAGACACTTTTTTTTTTTTTTTCATAAAGTTGTCACTAAATGATATATTGCTCAAACATGCCATGGGAATATGTGAAATTACACACCAAAATACATTCTGTTGCTTCTCCTGAGTACGGGGATACCACACGTGTGAGACTTTTTGGGAGCCTAGCCACGTACAGGACCCCGAAAACCAAGCACCGCCTTCAGGCTTTCTAAGGGCGTAAATTTTTGATTTCACTCTTCACTGCCTATCACAGTTTCGGAGGCCATGGAATGCCCAGATGGCACAACCCCCCCCCCCCCCCCAAATGACCCCATTTTGGAAAATAGACACCCAAAGCTATTTGCTGAGAGGTATAGTGAGTATTTTGCAGACCTCACTTTTTGTCACAAACTTTTGAAAATTGAAAAAAGAAAAAAAAATTTTTCTTGTCTTTCTTAATTTTCAAAAACAAATGAGACCTGCAAAATACTCACCATGCCTCTCAGCAAATAGCTTGGGTCTACTTTCCAAAATGGGGTCATTTTGGGGGGTTTTGTGCTATCTTGGCATTTTATGGCCTTCAAAACTGTGATAGGTAGTGAGGAGTGAAATCAAAAATTTACGCCCTTAGAAATCCTGAAGGCGGTGATTGGATTTCGGGGCCCTGTATGAAGCTAGGCTCCCAAAAAGTCCCACACATGTGGTATCCCCGTACTCAGGAGAAGCAGCAGAATGTATTTTGGGGTGTAATTCCACATATGCCCATGGCATGTTTGAGCAATATATCATTTAGTGACAACTTTGTGCAAAAAAAAAAAAAAATTGGGGGGGCGTGGCCTGCTGCGGACCAGGATGGCTGCCTGAAGTCCGAGCTCCGCTCCACGGCCTGGATTCCAGCAACCCCTAGCTACCATCCTTCCCGCTGCTCACACTACAACAGTGGGGAAGGACTGGGGAAACTCTCGGGCACTCCGATGCAGCGGTACAAGCCGCCAAACCCCCGCCGTCTCACTGACTATTACCCAACGGCCGCCGCTATGCAGAAGGCCCAAGATGGCGCCGATGGAAGCGACGGCGCCCGCTCCAACAACACAGAGGGCCTGCCTGCCACCTCCTCAGCACTCCCTCTCCATGGCACTGTGAACACAGCAACGGACAGGGACAGCATGGACACACACCCCCCTCCAGAGGATTCCCCAGGAGGACTGCAGCAGGACAGAGGTAAGAGGCTGGCTACCTCCCCTGCACATTCCCCAAACAAAGAGCCACATGCAAAGAAGCATCTGTGGTCCCATGTTGTTGCAGGGACACACAGCGCCAAAAATACTCCCTCCCTGGCTGCTATACCTGTCACTGACAACACAGTGTCTGAAGCAATGTTGAAATCTATGCTTCTTACACTGCAGCAAGATCTGCATAGAGAGCTCCAATTGTCATTATCTCAGATGCATGATAAAATAGACTGCCTAGAAGAGCGCACAGACGCTCTAGAAGAAAATCTGCAAGATTACTCTAAGGCACACAACGAATTGTTAGATGCTCACGAGCACCATTCGGAAGAAATTCACCGTATCAAAATGAAACTGGCGGATTTGGAAGACCGCTCTAGGCGGAATAACATCAAATTCCGGGGCATCCCTGAATCAGTTAAACTGAACGAAATAACCCCCTACTTGCAACAACTTATCTCAGCCCTACTCCCACGCCTCAACGCCCGCGACACTTTAATTGACCGTGCCCACAGAATTGCTAAACCGCCACACCTCCCTGACGATATCCCCAGAGATATCTTGGCACGTATACATTTCTTCCATGTGAAGGAACAAGTTATCTCCACCGCCAGATCCGTGACACCCCTGCCAGCCCCTTACAATAATGTCAAGCTGTTCACTGACCTGTCCCCGGCTACAATGGAGATGCGTAGAGCATTCGCCCCAGTGACTTCCATACTCCAACAAAGAAAAATAACCTACAAATGGGGCTTCCCTACGAAATTGCTGGTCACTCACCAACAAAAGATAGTACCTATTCTCTCCCCGAAGGATGGCTACAAAAAACTCACCAATTGGGGTTTTCTCCCCATTGCTCCCAGAGAAGCGGAACAACCTACTCCTTCCTACAAGCCATCTGACTCCAGAAATATGGCGAATAAAGCTCCCAAAAAGACCTAACTTTGATTCAAGCCCAGATCCCCAGATCTACTTATATCCAGCCTGGGCGCCACATCTAGTTCTTTTCCTCACCACCCCTCAGGTTTACAGTTGTGCTAAGCACAAGTTTTTTGTCTCGGTTTTTTCTGTTCCTTTTTCTTGATTACAGCATAGATTAATCGACATTGACTATAATTTTTTCCTAGAATTGTAGATTGTTTGTATTTAGCAACTGGTTTTGGTAACATACTTGTACCATATACAGCATTTAATTATCTAATTGTGTATTCACTTTCATTAACAGTAGGTGAGGTCTCTCTCCCTCTGCCCAGGCCCTCATAGCTACAATACCAATATGACACTCTCAATTACCTCCCTCAATGTTAAAGGCCTAAATTCACCATTTAAACGCAACCTCTTATGGAAAGAAGCATTACAACAGCGGGCAGACATAATCTGCGCCCAAGAAACGCACTTTACAAAACTCAAACAACCCCAATGTAGTCACAAAAAATATCCCCATTGCTTCTTCGCAAGTGCCCTAAAAAAAAGAGAGGAGTAATGATTGCCATAAACGCAGCAATAAACTTTAAGCTTCATCACTGTGAAAGTGACGAAGATGGCAGATTCTTAATCCTATCAGCCACATTTGACAACCGCCCCCTCACTATAGTCAACGTTTATGCCCCCAATACTGCACACAAAAGATTCTACGCCAATCTCTTTGCCAAATTGGCCCCTTACAGATCTTCCCCACTGGTAATTTGTGGAGACTTTAATGAAGTAATTAACCCTACCCTTGATACCTCCAACCCTGCGAGAAATAGGCCCTCAGCAATATCAAATATCCTCAAAAAAGAAGACCTTTATGACATATGGAGGTGCATGCACGATGAGGAGAGAGACTACACCTACTTTTCCCCCCCACACCAATCTTACTCCCGTATTGACCTATTCATTACAGATAAACACCTATTACAAGCTATCACTACATCTACCATAGGCACTATAACATGGTCTGACCATGCTCCAGTCACGATCAAAATAGCATCCCCCTCCCAAGCCACTAGACATACGGTCTGGAGACTAAACACCTCCCTCCTCAACAACCCCTCCTTTGAGTCTCAAATACAATCCGAGATCGATAATTATTTCCACCAAAATGTCAATTCTGTAACTGACTGTGCCACTGTTTGGAATGCTCACAAAGCTTGTCTACGGGGTCTTTTCATTAAACTTGGAGCCCAGGCTAAAAAACAACACTCCTCTATAACAGAGTCCCTCCTGAAACAAATTCGATCTCTTGAAACTACAAACAAGAGATCCCCCACTAATACTACCTCCTCAGAACTTAAAAAGCTTAGATCCCAACTCAGTAGTCATCTCCACAAAAATTTTGATTACTTTATCAAACGACTACAACTTCAGATATACTCATCGGCCAACAAATCAGGAGCATTTATGGCCAAACAATTCAAAAAACAACTTTCTAATAAAAAAATCTCATTTATCACAAACCCCCAGGGCAAGCACTTGACCAACCCGCTAGATATTGCCAACGAATTTGGTAATTTTTACAACAAACTTTACAACCTTACGAAAACAGACCCCCATCTCTCACCCACCCAAGATGACATAAAGAACTTTTTATCTTCTATCTCCCTCCCCTCGATCTCCCCAGAACAACTAGACTCTCTCACGATTCCCTTTTCACAAACCGAAATTCAAAAAGTAATAAACAACCTACCTCTACATAAAGCGCCGGGACCTGACGGACTACCCAACGAATATTTTAAACGGTTTGCTCAACCCTTAGTCCCCCACCTATGTGCCATGTATAATCAATTTGCTACTACAGGCATAATCCCTGGGGAATCTCTCGAGGCCCTAGTGGTTACCATTCCCAAACCAGGTAAACCCCCAGACAACCCAGCCAACTACAGACCAATCTCACTCCTCAACACAGACACCAAAATCTACGCTAAACTGTTAGCACAACGCCTTTCCACCATCATCCCCCAGATTATTCACCCCGACCAAGTAGGATTTGTACCCGGCAGGCAAGCCTCAGACGGTACTAGACGTTTCATTGACCTTATCCAGTGGACAGAGCACACTCGAACGCCTTCTCTCTTCCTATCTTTGGACGCAGAGAAGGCGTTCGATAGAGTATACTGGCCGTATATGGAAGCAGTACTCCAAAAATTTGGACTCTCGGGCACCTTTCTCTCTTCTATACTAGGTCTGTACACTCACCCATCTGTGCGCATTTGGACGTCAGGGGTTGTCTCCAACCCATTCCAAATCACTAATGGCACGAGACAGGGGTGCCCACTGTCCCCCCTAATTTTTGCCATGATAATGGAGCCCCTAGCACAAATTATTAGATCTGACCCCTCGATTACAGGTATAACAATTGGACAGACCGATCATAAAATCGGTCTGTACGCAGATGACGTGATCATTGCTCTAACAAATCCACTATTGTCCCTGCCAGCAGTCCAACTAATCCTTGACAAGTTCAGCGCAGTATCAATGTACAAACTAAATCACAGTAAATCCCTAATGCTTAACCTTGGCCTTGACTCTCAAACCTTAAATACCATTACCACTAGCTCCCCCTTTGCTTGGGCCTCCAACTCCTCTCTCCCATACTTGGGTATCCAATTAACTTTCCCAAGTCAAATGCTACTAAGAATTAACTTTGAAGACCTCGTGGGCAAGCTTACTCAACTAGCGAGAGACCTAGGTAGGGTTCCAGCTTCCTGGGCTGGTAGGATAGCTCAGACAAAAATGTATTTACTTCCCCATGTCCTATATTTTTTCCGTACATTGCCTCTTCCTCTAGCGCAAAATCAAGTAAAAAAAATCCAAGGAATCATCAACGGCTTTATTTGGCAACAAAAGAGACCTAGAATAAAAAAAGTCATACTCACAACCCCAGTTCAACATGGAGGACTGGGTGCCCCAGATATTCAAGCCTACCACCGAGCAACTATCCTGGACCAGCTGAAAACTTGGTGGTCAGACAAACACCACACAACTTGGAAACAAATTGAAACCAACCTACTACCCACGGATCCTAAAAACTTCCTAGCCGCACTGTGGCTCAACCCCCACCCCAAAAGATACCCTCTTGACACTATTACATCCGCCACAAGAATCTGGACCTCAGTACTGCAAATCAAGGGAGGGATATCAAAGGACACTCTGACAGCAATACCCACGGAGGCGTTACACCTCATCTCCCCGGACTTACCTCTCTCAGAATGGACAAAAGCCGGCATCACACATCTAGGTATGCAAAAAAGAGGGGGAGTGTATCACCACACGGAGTGGCACTGTGGATACACACAGCAGATAAAAATGTGCCACGTCCTATCAAATATATGAGAAACAGACAAGAGGGACTTTTGGACTTTTTAGGCACAACTACAACAAATTAATTATATAAAAAAATACCATTTTATTTACTTGGAAAATTACATAGCAAAGAAAAAGACATTGCTAAAAAACCACAACATATATATATACTAAAGTACTCGCTAGACAACACCATCTATGGTATCTAGTTATTCGGACGTCTGGATATACATCCCACATAGAAATCAATCCGAAATGATGGCTCGATAGCAAGTCTGTAGTCAATTCATGTCACATAACCCTTTAATGCTCGACATGTTTCGCGTATCGTTACGCTTCTTCAAGAGCGATGCAGGATATGTTGTAGCTATCAGAATATATGACATAACAAAACATAATAATTAATATAAACATTCATCAAAAACAGGCATCTATAGTGACGCCACATACATTTGTATTTAAAGAATGTATATACTGGCTCAAGCTGGGCAATGGTGGATGCACAAACCTATCTTGGATTACCTGAGCCCCTTTGCGGAACCTAGGAGCATATAAACGAGAAATAATATGGATGAATACCTATATTAAATAACACTGGTGAGTGTCATATAGTATGGCATGGTCTATGTCATCAGACACCTTTTTATATATATACATTCATAATCTAAAATCATTGTTTCTCTTTTAGGAATAGGCTTATGTAATAAGCTAATATTAGCCTACATTTATTCTGACGTGCATAGATACAGCAACGGGCCCGTTTTTTCTGACCGTAGCGGGTTTGCGGAGTATTATCTCTTTTATGATTTTATATATATGTTACAATGTAAGTATCCTTGTGATTCAAATCCCTCCCCCCCCCCCAAAACATTCCCTCCTTTTTCTCCCCCCCCTTTCCCTTCTCCTTCCCCCCCCCTTCCCTCCCCCCCCTTTTCCCCTTTCCTTTCCCCCCCTCCCCCTTTCCCCCTTTCCCTCCTCTCCCCCCCCCTCCCCTTCCCCTTATTATCCCTCCCTTGTTCTTCCCCCTTTGTTTCCTTTCCCCCCCCCTCAATACCCCCTCCCACTCCCTTACCACTGCGACATACCTTTGAAATATTACATTAGATTATGTTGTGTACGCCCCCATGGTAGCCTTATAGCACCCCTATGGTTTGCGCATCCACCATTGCCCAGCTTGAGCCAGTATATACATTCTTTAAATACAAATGTATGTGGCGTCACTATAGATGCCTGTTTTTGATGAATGTTTATATTAATTATTATGTTTTGTTATGTCATATATTCTGATAGCTACAACATATCCTGCATCGCTCTTGAAGAAGCGTAACAATACGCGAAACATGTCGAGCATTAAAGGGTTATGTGACATGAATTGACTACAGACTTGCTATCGAGCCATCATTTCGGATTGATTTCTATGTGGGATGTATATCCAGACGTCCGAATAACTAGATACGATAGATGGTGTTGTATAGCGAGTACTTTAGTATATATATATGTTGTGGTTTTTTAGCAATGTCTTTTTCTTTGCTATGTAATTTTCCAAGTAAATAAAATGGTATTTTTTTATATAATTAATTTGTTGTAGTTGTGCCTAAAAAGTCCAAAAGTCCCTCTTGTCTGTTTCTCATATATTTGATAGGACGTGGCACATTTTTATCTGCTGTGTGTATCCACGGTGCCACTCCGTGTGGTGATACATTCCCCCTCTTTTTTGCATTGATTGATATGGGTGGAAGCACCCGGGCCCCTGGTGACCTTTAGTTTATGGGAACCATTTTGTGGCTGAGAAAATAGATTTCTATTATTCCTACTAACATACAGTTTATATTCCTTTCTCAGAATCTATGGTCTTCTGTCCCCCTATAATTTTTCTATTCCTAGTTTTTTACTGAAACGAGAATACTTATGGACTTTGTAGGTACAGCATGGACAGGATATATGTCAGAAATTCAGACCAATTGCAATGTTGATACAGAACAGGAAATTGGAATTAATCAATATATGGCGAAAATGAAACGCCTCTTGAAAAAGAAGGCCAATCTTTACTGGCATATAGAATTCTTAAATAAGTATGTCCGGGAGAACATTAGTCCTTTGGGACTTAGGGTACAAGTATATCCTTCATTTCAGACTACAACCCCTGAATTTAAGGCAGCATGGGAAAACGCCCTCACGACTTGCAGTATTAATTTGATGAAACTTCTCATCTCCCAATATCAATCAGAACTGATCACGCTCGATCAAGAGATCGTAACGTTACAATCTTCCAATGAGAGCATTAAAACCCATGCTCTATACACCAAACGATGGCAAGATATCAGAGATTTTGTCACCAAAATCACTAAAGATATCATTTACAAGAAACAAAATAAACTATCGAAAGACCATTTGGCCTTTATGGATGGTTTTGCGTATCACTGGCAACTGCCTTCCCAAAATAAGGGGTCTAGAATGAGACATCGTGCCTTGAAAAATCAAATGAATGTACCACATACTACAGATGATGATACAGAATCTGACTCTTCTCTTTTTTCTTCACAGCCTTCTTCCAGAAAAAGTAACTCCACTACTCACCATTCTCAACTAGGAGCACGTAAGCGGGATCTTGGTGGGGGGTCTTACACTCCATACTTCAAAAAACGTCCTCTTTCTGAAAACACTTCCTTTCACACTAAATCTTCACTTGACACCTCTCTTAATGCTGACACAAATGGACACCCACCTGGTAAATACTTGGGAGCTACGGCCTTACAAGCGATTCAGCTTCTCAATTCACAACCACAGGCACATACTTTGTCAATGAATGCAACCTCATCTTCCACAGCCAGTGATATAGGCAGACCCCCATCACAGGGAGCCATGGCCGTTGAAATCACACAATCAACACCTTCAAATATTTCTGGTAACATTACACCTGGTACACATCTTCGACAGAGTACACTAAACCCACATGTCTCTCAAATAAGAAATTCGTCACTAAATTTTCAAGCACCAGAGTACAAACTACCGCTCACGTGAACACCAATTTAGATATCCTAAATCTAACCCCTTATTCTCTCAATGCTCACCAAGTGGAAGTCCTTCAACTTGGTCTGAGTTTCTGTCCATCCACTACGATTGATAAATATGAAACCATTAAAGATCTATATTTATTCTCCCGGAATCTCACGTACAAATTTTTGTTTGATAAGGATCGGGCTCGGTCCATACAGGACAAGCAGATTTCAGAACAAGTAAAAAACTTTACTATGGAGGACTTTAGAGCCCTCCGAGATTTAATATTATTACTTGATGAAAATGAGCAATTCAGCCAGGAGGAGACTCCCACGATCTCTAACTCCAATCTTGGAGTCGCTACATCTAATAACCCATTTAGAGCTAAATCTCAACGTTTTCCCGATCTGATGACCAATCCGAATATTTGGGCCTTCCTGATGGGCACGATCAACGATGTCAAGAATATGAATGTGACACAAAAACATAGGAATCTGACTCATGCTCAAGCACAGGCTATCACACAATTACAAAACCATCCTGATCTGGTGATAAAACCCGCCGACAAAGGCGGCAACATTGTTCTCATGACCAAAGCGGACTATAAACAGATGGTCATGAACATTTTATGTAACAAATCATGGTATAGATGCATTGATTCTACAGAAATTGATCAGTATAAAACAGAATTCTTGACTATCGTTGGTTCTGCCCATCAGGAAGGCCTCATTGATCAGGATCTCTACAATTTTTTGAATGTACGCCATCCTAGGATGGCTACATTCTATGCACTTCCTAAAGTGCACAAAGACCAGACTAGACCCCCGGGAAGACCCATAGTGTCAGGTATTGGATCTCTAACTGAGAATGCAAGTCGATTGGTCGACTCAATACTTTTACCACATGTATTGTCTCTACCCTCATATATAAGAGACACATTGGATCTTTTGAAGCAAATCGAAGGGATGGTCGTGCCTCCTGATGCCCTGCTCATGACCTTGGATGTCGAAGCTCTATACTTGAGCATCCCTCACGAGCAGGGTATCAGGATAGCACGCACCTTCCTTCGTGAACAAACGCACCATCGCTGGGATTACTGTGAATTTATTCTGGAACTGCTACGTTTTATCCTCACGCACAACTGTTTTACATTCGACGAGTCCCACTTCCTCCAGGTGCAGGGCGTGGCCATGGGCACCTGTTGTGCGCCCACCTACGCCAATCTATACCTGGGGGGTGGGAACGTACAATGTTTTCAGATGACAGTTTATCAAACTTTACAAGTCAGGTGATGTGTTGGTGGCGTTTCATCGATGACATTTTTATTGTATGGTCAGGGTCCATGGAGAGTTTAAATACCTTCGTGGAGAGACTGAACTGCAATATGTTTAACTTGAGATTTACAGTATGTAGTGATTACTCTACTATCACATTCCTTGACCTTACAATTCGCAAGGACAATGAAGGCCGGCTGGCCACCTCCTTGTTCCGCAAAGCTACAGCAGGCAATACCCTGCTGCATGCAGAAAGTGCTCACCCAGACGCCCTCATACGCAGCATACCTTATGCGCAGTACCTGAGACTCCACAGAAATTGCACGTTCACGGAAGATTTTAAGCTACAAGCTAACATATTCCGTGACCGAATGAGGGCAAGGGGTTATAGCAAATCGCTTATTCGCCGTGCCTATAACAAAGGAATGCGTCAACCACGGAACTCCCTTCTATATCAGAATAAAATTCCCAAATCCAATTCGATGGTAAGGTATATCACCAGATACTCCCAACACCATTCAGAATTACGTAACATTCTAACTTCACATTGGTCTCTTTTACGTGAGGATCCAATCCTGGCCAAATATGTAACTCTTACTCCAGCTATCACATTTCGGAGATGTAGATCCCTTAGGGATAAACTTACATCTATTCATTTTTGCAATGATCCTCCATCACTACTCTGTCCCAAGGGGATCACCAGATGCGGGAGATGTTCATTTTGTCCCTGGATCCGTGTAGGTACCTGCTTTAAACTCCCCAATGGGGAGACATTCACCCCTCACTTCCACGCCAATTGTGAAACCCAGGGCATAGTTTACCTAATGACATGCGACTGTCAAGCCTTCTATGTTGGAAAGACTATTAGACAATTTCGCTCACGCATCAAGGACCACATATACTACTCTGGAGGGGGGAAAATGATTACATCAGTTAGCAGGCACCTGGACCTTTATCACAGATTCGACACCTCGGTGGTCTCCTTTATCGCCCTTGCGGTGATTCCGAGAAGCCCCCGAGGTGGCAACTGGGACAAACAGATTTTAAAACAAGAAACATTCTGGATAGAACGTTTGAATGCGACTCGAGCCCCTGGCATAAATGAATCACAGTCCTACAAACCCTTCCTTTGATAATATCCTCTGATATTTAGGCTAGCGTGATAGCCAGTACAGACTAACATGCTAAACGAGTTTTAGTAATTATTTGGATATTTGGTTTTTCATTACCAATCTCTTCTTATTTTCATTTTTTTTTTTTTTCTTCCTATGGTATTTATTCCTTTTGCACATTTTCTTATACATGATCTTTAATATGCTGCTGTTTTTGAAGTCCATATATATATACACATCTTTTTCAAAAAAATTTTTTTTCAATTCTATGCTTATGCTTGTACAGAAGATCTGTATATGGATGTATATATTAATAAAATGAAGGCTCTATCTGAGTTTTAAAGCAAATATTTTTCATATGAACACTATGGATTCTGAGGTATATACACATCTGGGAAATAGGATGTTCCCAGGTGAGTTTAAGGTTTTTTCTTTTTCTTTAAAAATTTAAAAGTTTTATCCACTGTACAGGTCATATATTATGTGTTGCTGAGTTCGTGCTGGTCATTGGTGTGTTGGCGCCACCTGGTGGGGGGTGTGTGGCTGCTATGCGGCCGCCCAGCGTCACATCAGGTTCTCCTGATGTGGCGCTCACACCGGCTGGTACACTATTGGATGCCGGCTGGTGTAGCTTGTAGTGGGCGGGCGTTGCTTTCCTCACTGGAAGCGCCGCCGCTATGTACGGCGCTTCTGGCCGGACGGCGCGCATGCGCACTGGGAGCATTCGGCCGGTCCGTATGACGTCACGTCGGTGGTGCCGATTGCTTGACAACGGACGGGACGTACACACAAATAGGACGGCGTCCTATCACTGTGTGCACTCCGCTCCAGCCACAGGAGGATACCGCACGTCGCAGGTCCTTTTCCATTACATTCAGGTACCCCTTTCTTACGTTGCAGTATTATTTACTAGGCATCTACTATTGATGGATACTTATATTATAAGTCAGTTACCTATTTTTTTCCCCGGCCCTCCCCTTCCTCCTTTCTCCTCTTTTGTTGCTTGCCTGTGTATACCTTAGGACATACTACTGGCATATTACCTTTGATGACATTGGGCCACTGGCACCCCCTATCTTGGATTACCTGAGCCCCTTTGCGGAACCTAGGAGCATATAAACGAGAAATAATATGGATGAATACCTATATTAAATAACACTGGTGAGTGTCATATAGTATGGCATGGTCTATGTCATCAGACACCTTTTTATATATATACATTCATAATCTAAAATCATTGTTTCTCTTTTAGGAATAGGCTTATGTAATAGGCTAATATTAGCCTACACATATGCCTACGTGCATAGATACAGCAACGGGCCCGTTTTTTCTGACCGTAGCGGGTTTGCGGAGTATTATCTCTTTTATGATTTTATATATATGTTACAATGTAAGTATCCTTGTGATTCAAACCCCTCCTTCCCCCCCCCCAAAACATTCCCTCCTTTTTCTCCCCCCCTTTCCCTTCTCCTTCCCCCCCCCCTTTCCCCCCCTTCCCTCCCCCCCTTTTCCCCTTTCCTTTTTCCCCCCCTTCCCCTTTCCCCCTTTCCTTTTTCCCCCCTTCCCCTTTCCCCCTTTCCCTCCTCTCTCCCCCCCCTCCCCTTCCCCTTATTATCCCTCCCTTGTTCTTCCCCCTTTGTTTCCTTTTTTCCCCCCCTCAATACCCCCTCCCACTCCCTTACCACTGCGACATACCTTTGAAATATTACATTAGATTATGCTGTGTACGCCCCCATGGTAGCCTTATAGCACCCCTATGGTTTGCGCATCCACCATTGCCCAGCTTGAGCCAGTATATACATTCTTTAAATACAAATGTATGTGGCGTCACTATAGATGCCTGTTTTTGATGAATGTTTATATTAATTATTATGTTTTGTTATGTCATATATTCTGATAGCTACAACATATCCTGCATCGCTCTTGAAGAAGCGTAACGCTACGCGAAACATGTCGAGCATTAAAGGGTTATGTGACATGAATTGACTACAGACTTGCTATCGAGCCATCATTTCAGATTGATTTCTATGTGGGATGTATATCCAGATGTCCGAATAACTAGATACGATAGATGGTGTTGTATAGCGAGTACTTTAGTATATATATATGTTGTGGTTTTTTAGCAATGTCTTTTTCTTTGCTATGTAATTTTCCAAGTAAATAAAATGGTATTTTTTTATATAATTAATTTGTTGTAGTTGTGCCTAAAAAGTCCAAAAGTCCCTCTTGTCTGTTTCTCACACATCTAGGTATGCTCTTTTCGTCATCAACTCTGCTCTCATTTGAGCAATTAATGCAAAAACACGGACTATCCTAACACACGTTTTTCCTCTACCTAAGGATTAGATCTAGCCTGTCAAAAATTTCCTGGACAACCTCAGACGATGTCTCACTCCCTATACTCAAATTCTACAATATAGCTATACCCAAGACCAAAGGAATCTCTTTTATGTACAAGCTACTCACCAAACCAACTACTAACCATCTGGCTTCCTCCATACAGTACTGGTCCTCACTGTCAGACCAACCATCTTCAGATACACAATGGCCAAAGGCCCTCACATTGCCCTTACGCCTGTCGCATTGCATTAACCACTGGGAAGCAACACAAAAGCTTTTTCACAAATGGTACTTCACCCCAGAAAGGCTGGCGAAAATCTACCCGAACACCTCCCCGAACGAACTGTTGGAGGGGATGTGCTCACATTGGATCTCTCTCACACATATGGTGGGAATGCCACCTAGTTAAAAATTTCTGGAGACAGATACATAACCTAATTGAAGCTTTGTGTGGTACACCCCAATCTTTGTCCCCGCTTGACCTACTCCTAGGTCTCTCGATCCCAACAATGCCCACCCATCGGCAAACAACGGTCACACATATTCTCGTTGCCGCAAGACTGACAATCGCAAAAAAATGGAAATCAACCGACCCGCCAGCTCTTAAAGATGCCATCAACATACTTAACCAACACTTTCAGATGGAATTCTCTTTTGCCAAAGCCAACATGTCCATCAAGCGCTTTAACAGAAACTGGCACCCTTGGATTTTGGACTCTAGAAGTACACCATTGTTGTAATAGTCCAGCCCCTAGATTGGCTAGCTTATATACCAGCCCCCCTATCTTATTACAGTCTCACGGACACTTTACCAAAACACGTAATATAGGTTACAATGTTATACCATGACATAGGTTATATGCAGGTGTTCCCCCCATTCAATACTTAGCCTATTAGTACAGGAATACTTTATGCTACCATAGTTATTTGTAGTATGCTTGTTTACTTATTATTCATCGATTATTTTTGCTTTAGACCAATCAAAATTACACTTAAATAAGCTCCTCTCTCACTGCCGTTTATGTACACGCTAAGACGCCAGGGTATGCCCAATTGGCGATGTTTCTGTATTTTTCTTTTTCTCTCTTTAAAAATACAATAAAAATCTTAAATTAAAAAAAAAAAAAAATTGTCACTTTCCCGCAACTTGTGTCAAAATATAAAATATTCCATGGACTCAACATGCCTCTCAGAAAATAGCTTGGGGTGTCTACTTTCCAAAATGGGGTCATTTGGGGGGGTTTGTGCCATCTGGGCATTTTATGGCCTTCAAAACTGTGATAGGTAGTGAGAAGTGAAATCAAAACTTTACGCCCTTAGAAATCCTGAAGGCGGTGCTTGGTTTTTGGGGCCCCGTACGCGGCTAGGCTCCCAAAAAGTCCCACACATGTGGTATCCCTGTACTCAGGAGAATCAGCAGAATGTATTTTGGGGTGCAGTTCCACATATGCCCATGGCCTGTGTGAGCAATATATCATTTAGTGACAACTTTGTGCAAAAAAAAAAAAATTGTCACTTTCCCGCAACTTGTGTCAAAAAATAAAATATTCCATGGACTCAACATACCTCTCAGCAAATAGCTTGGGGTGTCTACTTTCCAAAATGGGGTCATTTGGGGGGGTTTGTGCCATCTTGGCATTTTATGGCCTTCAAAACTGTGATAGGTAGTGAGAAGTGAAATGAAAAATTTACACCCTTAGAAATCCTGAAGGCGGTGCTTGGTTTTCGGGGCGAAAGGACTTCCGCCCAGGGTAGAGACTGAACTTCTTTTAGTGTACATGCGAGCTACATTATGGTCAAATCCACCTTTGTGGGATCCATGGGGCCTAGCGTTGGTTGCGGTGTAGCCCAAATGGCCAAAGGAACAGGAGTGGAAGGCAATCTAGGGTGGTCCTCAGCATCCAGGAGTCCCAGCTTCACCAGCAGATCTTTCCACTCTGGTATCGTGGTAACTGTGTAGGTGGTACCGTTATGTGGGACTTGTAGCTTGAAGGGGAAGCCCCAACGGTATCTAATTCTAGCAGCCTGAAAGACTGTTGTTATTTCTTTCATTCTCCTGCGCTTGTCCAGGGTGGTGGGTGAAATATCCGGGTATATCTGAATCGTGATATCCTCCAGCTGGATATTTGGAATGTTGCGAGAGCCCCTGAGGATCTCCTCTTAATTAAGAAATCCTTCAAACATAACACAATGTCCCTGGGAGGTCTGTCTGGGGGAGGCTTTGGTCGCAGGGCTCTGTGAAGTCTATCACAAGTAAAGGACGCTGCTGGAGTGTCAGGGAGAAGTGACTGAAATAATTTTTGCGTGGCTTGGGGGAGGTCTGTCACTGTTTCTGGGACCCCTCGCGCCCTCAAGTTATTTCTCCTATTTCTGTTGTCAAGGTCCTAAAGGTGGGCTTGCAGAAGCTGAACCGTTTCATTATGGAACTCACGATCCTTCCTGAGGTCTGAGTGAGAGAGGCGCAGCTCAGATTGAAATTTCCAGGCCAGCTTATCATACATACAGGTGAGGCTGTGCCCCAGATCAGCTTTTGTTAGCTGTGTGTTGTACTCACAGTCCCCTATGGAGCGCACTGGAGATGAGGCTGCAGGCTGTGTGTACGCTGGAGCTGTGTCCGACCGGGCGCCATCTTGAGACATCCTGCTCTGCTCCCTCACACGGAGTAAATAGTTAGTTAGGGATCTTTGGGCCGGTTTTCCGTGGCGGTTCTTTGGGCCCGGCATGCGCTGTATGTTCCCCTAGGGGTGCGGGATCTTTAGGTGCTCGTTCTGTTGTTTTATAGCCCTGGGGAGTCTGCTTTAGTCTCCGGTACTTGCAGAGCTCTTAACCCTGCTTCTGTCCATTTTCGCGCCGCGCATGCGCCCCCCTACACATGAGTTTTCAACTGGTATTGGGCAAGACATTTTCAGCCTGAGCCTGAACAAATGTCCTAGCTTTTACTGAAACTATGGTAATAGGAGGGTGAATGTATGTATGGTACTTTTGGTGCAAACTAGCTACTGCACAGCAATTCATTGGCATGCTCCAACAACTGTTCAGTAACAAGTTTATGCTACACACCCCAAACTTAAAAAAGGCCCTATCAAGACATAACCAAATATAATAAATATATAATATTTTCTCACCCCCAAAAAAACTCTATAAGACTAATCACCAAAAAAAGCCCACTATTTTTATTATATTTTAATTTTAGCAGAAAATAAAATAATATAAAATAGAAAAAAGGTAAATAAATGAAAAATCAGACCCTAATAAATCAAAGAAAATAAAGAAAGAAGGCTGAAAAGGGATGCCACAGAAGCTAGCAAGTAAGCACACTTGCTATTAATACACAAACAAGATAAAAAAGAATCATAAGGACAGCTAGGTCTATAGAACTGTGAACACATGAGGGGTAGACAATACATTTGGAGTTTTACTGAACCACAAAAACATGAAATTCATATTGGACCCAAGGTCGCTTTTTGGTTTCTGTGTGGCAATACACAAGTAAAGAAATCCCGCTCTTGATTACTAAGATTAGATTAGATTAGAAGGATTATTTTTTTTATAATTGTAATTTTTATTAAATTCTTGGTTCATAGGAAAAATAAAACAATGTTACAGATTGTGTATATGTATAGGTTATAGTATGAGATACAAAAATACAAATAAAAGTGCCCATGTATACAGAGCGCAGAGGTGCCCTGTATGTCATATCAGAAAATAAGAGCAACTTGTAGGTAATAGCTATTTAACAAAAAAGAGGTCAAATAAAAAGACAAAAGCAAATTTTTGGTATAAAGAAAGGGAGGGTACCAACTCATATATAGGGTACAGACCATAGGGAAGCCGTTTACAATGCTTAAGTTGACATAGGTGTTTCAAATTCCGATCGATCCCAGGGGTCCCAGATTTTATTAAATTGAAGAATACTATCATGCACAGAGGCCGTTGAGTACTCCATCCTCCGAATCTTGGCTATTAATTGTAAGAATCTAGACCATGGAGGGGGAGTGTTTGACAGCCAATACAATGGAATTAGCCTTTTGGCAGCTAGAAGAATGTATGAAATCAGCCTATTGCTTTTTTTGGTAACACCAAAAAAGGGAGGCCTAAAACATAATGTAGAGGATCAAGCGGAAGAGACACGTCAACCACTCTCTGTATTAATTGCATTACTTCATGCCAAAAGTGCTGGATCATAGAACATTGCCAGAAAACATGAAATTGAGAACCAATATCAGTCCCACAGTGCCAACAGTGTGCCGGGATTGAGGGGTTGACTCATGGAGGATATGATGAATAGATCTTATTAGATGTAGTTGTTGGGGTCCCTGAGCACACAGGTATTCAAAGGGTGTGGGTTTTTCTAAGGTCAGGAGTGGGGAATGAGAATAAAAAAGATGTCTGACCTGTAAATAGAAGTAAAATAGATGTGCTGGGATTTCAAATTTCTCGCGTAGATTGTCAAAGGTATGGAATCTGCGTGAGACTGGGTGAACTAAATTCATTTTTTTTTTTTTTTTTTTTTATAATTACATTTTTATTCATTTTCACAGTAATACAACGATGTATAACATATAAGATCGATACAGATTTGGTACAATACTGATAATCATTTTTCATAGTACACAATTTAACTTGTTCAATTAACTGTTTATATAATAACTAATAGTGTCAGCTCTCAGGCCCGTCCCTCTATCCTGGTCACCCCATTGGGAAATAACTACGACCAGGCCAGGGTGCCATCCCCAAAAAAAAAAAAAAAAAAAGGAGAATTTCTTACTTCATTGTTTATCACATACAGTAATTCTGATTTTGGGTGTACATGTAAAGTAGTAATATGTATCTCCAACATCTATCTTTTGTGTTAAAAGAGAACAAAGGGAGAATAAACTTGGAGGTGGGGTAGAAATAAAAAAAAAATAAAAAGGAGAGGATAGAAAAGGAAGGAATTAAGGAACTATAATTCTGTAATTGTTCCCATTGTATTTTAGGAGATATGTCTGGGTAGTTTATGAGCTTATTTTATCTGGTTATGCCCGTTTTAGTAGTTGCCATCCTGTACATGCATTGTAGGATTTATACCATTGTATACATGGTTCCCAGTGACTAAGAAATTCTGCATATTTCCCCGCTATGTTAGCTAGCATACCTTCATAAGTGTGGTGAATTGTTAGTGTGCGGATAACGTCTGCAATTTCAGGAAGAACAGGGGATCTCCAGAGCCTAAGAATTACCAATTTGGTGGCTAGGAATAGGTGGGTAGTAAATTTCCTAAATAGTGGCGGTATATTTTCTATTCCTAGGTTTAGGATAGCCAATGAGGGTGAGCATTGTGTAGCTACTCCTGTGATTGCAAATACCTTGGGCCAGAATTTAGCCAATTTTCCACAGGTCCACAGTATGTGGAACAGAGTTCCTGTTTGTGTGCAATTTCTCCAACATGACGAAGGTGTAGAGGGGTCAAATTTGGCTATTTTGTATGGCATTAGATACCATCTCTGTGTGATTTTGTGGGATAATTCCCAAAGATTAGTACTCTTAGTCGCTGAGTAAATGTGTTGTAGCACTTTGTGCCACTGTTCTTCTGTATACAATGTGTCTAGGTCCCTTTCCCATGCAAGCATAGGAGTTGTTTTCTCGAGAATAGATTCATGATCGAGAAAATTGTAGAAAAGTGATATTCCACCTTTGTGGTTTTCTTTAGAAGTAAGATAAACATGTATTTTTCAAAATAGGTCGCATTGTAACAGTTGTCTACTTTTGAGATATGAGGTTACACGTATGTAGTTAAATTGTTTAGAAGATGGAAGAGCATATTCTGATTGTAATTTTGTAAAGGTTTTCAGTTTGTTGTCTATGTATAAGTCTGAAGTCCATTGTATGCCTCCAGATGTCCATTTGGATAAACATAAGTTAGGTATTAACAGTGCTATTACAGCAGTGGGTATAGCAAGACTGATAGTGGGCGTTAAGGGAGATTTGGATAGTATTAATTTTTTCCAATAATCCAGAGTGACTAGGACTGTGGAGGATGCATTTTTGATTTTTATGTTATAGAAGGGGGAAGCTAAGATGAAAGTGTTAGGATTCCTACCTGGTATTTGGATTTGTTCTAGGAGACCCCAAAGTGGCGTTGTTTGGTTAGGGAACCACCCTTTGACCTGTGCCATCAATGAATACTGGTGCTCCTACCCCTCCTGCTTTTTTTAGTTTGCTAAGTTTAGAGAACGAGCTTCTTGCTTTTTTACCCTCTCAAAGGAAGTTGGTGAGTGTGCTTTGCAAATGTTTAAAAAAGTTTTTTGGGGCTGGTATAGGGACAGTTCTAAATACATACAATACTTGAGGTAGTACTTGCATTTTAAATGCTGTTAGCCTTCCTGACCATGATAATATATGTTTGCTTAATTTCTGCGTTCCTTCCTTTACTTTACCTTCAAGCGGGAGGTAATTAGCTTTGAACAACTGGTCAGGATGGGAAGTAAGGTTAATCCCCAAGTAAATAATCATATGGGTACTCCAAATGAACGGGAAGTTAGCTTGCAAATATATTTTGTTCTGTTGAGACACGCCCAGATCTAATATATATGACTTGGTTTCATTCACTTTATAATATGATACTTTGCCATAATCTTGGAGTACAGAAGATACTTTACCTAGGGAAGACATCGGATCTGTAAGCATTAGGATTATGTCATCAGCAAAACGTGTTTTCTATTATTGACCATGAAGCCCTGTATGTCGGGTGATTATCTAATATATGCAGCAAGAGGTTCCATCAAGAGATTAAAGATGAGAGGGGACAAAGGGCAGCCCTGCCTTGTGCCATTCGTAATCTTGAAGGATTTAGAAAGCATCCCCGATGTGTACACTTTAGCTGATGGTGAGGTATACAGGGCTAGGATAGCGGACAATATATGACCCGCAAAACTGAATTTTCCTAGGGTTTGCGAAATATAGAGCCATTGTACCCTGTCGAACGCCTTCTCTGCATCCAGAGATAGGAGCAGAGAAGGTGCACAAGTCCTCTTGGCTATGTGAATTATGTTGATTAGGCGTCGTATTGCATCAGAGGCTTGCCTGCCCTTTGTAAAGCCCGACTGATCAGGGTCAATCAGGGTGGGGAGAATATCCACCATTCGAAGTGCTATCATTTTGGCGTAGGTTTTTAAATCATTATTTAATAATGATATAGGTCTAAAGTTTTGGGGTTGATCCGGTGTCTTCCTAGGTTTAGGCAGTGTCACAATGAGTGCCATGAGCATCTCAGGAGGAAAAGAAGCAGAGGCAGCTGCACCGTTGAATACTTTGAGGAGGTGCGATCCAGAAATTGACTGGAAGCTCTTATAATAGTCTCCTATAAGTCCATCTGGGCCTGGGGATTTGTTGCTTGGGAGCGTTTTTATTGCTTGTAATAATTCAGTCAGGAAAAAGGGTGAGCTGAGTTTTTGGAGATGAGTAGGTGTGAGTGTAGGTAGTTTGATGTTAGACAAAAAGTCGTTTATAGTTGTTGGTGTAGGTTGTGGTGTTAGGTCGTCTT
Source organism: Aquarana catesbeiana (assembly GCF_042186555.1). Classification (NCBI taxonomy): domain Eukaryota; kingdom Metazoa; phylum Chordata; class Amphibia; order Anura; family Ranidae; genus Aquarana; species Aquarana catesbeiana. The sequence goes on along the minus strand of NC_133325.1, from coordinate 206,167,785 downwards.
GGTTCAAGTTGTAGAGAGAGCTGTAATAGTCGCTAAATGCATCCACGATGCCTTGTGGGTCATATATTTTTTCTTTGCTTTGGGGATGGGTGAGGTGAGTTAGTTTGGTCTTGAAACGTTGTCCCTGTATTCTCCTGGCCATTGCTTTCCCAGCTTTGTTACCAGTAGAATAAAAGGACATTTTCGACTTCTTTTCTGTATATTCAAATTTTTGTAGTAGGATGATTCTAAGGTCATGTCTCAGAGAAGTGAGTTTTACGCTATTGGAGGGGGTAGGTTTAGTTTTGTTGAGAGCTTCCAGTGTGTCAATTTCTGCTATTAAGTTGGTAATGTTCTGCTGCCGCTACCTCTTGATCCTCGCTCCTAGTTGGATAAATATGCCTCTTATATAAGCTTTGTGGGCATTCCACAATAAAAAAGCATTATCAGTGGACGAGGAATTGATCTGAAAGTATCTGGACAAGTGATCTTCCAGTATTTTTTTAGTTTTAGGATTTTGTATGATGTGTGAGTTGGCAAGCCATACATAAGTAGTGGTGCTAGGATAGGAATCATTTAGTATAAGGAGAATGGGGGCATGGTCTGACCATGCTATTGTGCCTATCTTGGTCTGAGACACTTTTTGAAGAAGCCACTTATCCATCAAGAACAGATCAATCCTCGTGTATGTGCAATGTCTATGTGAAAAAAAATGAATAATCCCTTTCACTGGCGTGCATACAACGCCAAACATCGTATAAATCATGAGAACGTAAAAAATTAGCTAAGGATGAAGTCCTTTTTGGGGGTGTAGTAGTAGAGTCCATTAGTGGGTTAGGGATAATGTTAAAGTCTCCACAAATTATAAGAGCTCCTTATTGTATTTTCTTTACTTTCCGCATGAGACCATTTAAAAATCTAATTTGGTGTTTGTTGGGAACATAGATGTTCATCAGAGTGTAGCGAATATTATTTATGTCACAAATTACAATAAGATATCTTCCCGATGGATCAGATGTAGCTGATTTTAGGTTGAAGGAGATTGTGTCTTTGACTGCGATCATCACTCCTCTTTTTTTGACTGGCATGTTGAAAAAAAAGAGGTGCTGAAAGGATTTGTGAGTACACTTAGGAGGAGCATTGTGATGAAAATGTGTCTCTTGGACACAAAGCACATCGCACTGAGATGAGTCTGCCTCTTTCCATAGGGAAGCCCTCTTAGCTGGGTGGTTTAAACCATGTGTGTTTATAGAAAGAATTTTAACTGGCATAATGGCTTTTTTAGGTGGTGTTTTGTGTCAGGTGGTAAGTGTACTCACTGTCGGAATCATATGCAGACGGGCTGTGTTCATCGATTATTCGATTGTCATGCTTGTTGATGCACATACAGGATCTGTGGTTGGCTTGTCCGGGATGTTGATAGATGTTGAGAGGGTTTGAATAACATGGTAGGAATAGTTCCTGTGAAAAAAGAGAAAACAAAAAAACGAACAGGATAAACCGGAACTTAAAAGGAGGGTAATAATAACCCAGGTGCAGATCATGTCTGCTCAGGTTGTGGGAGCTTGTGGTGTGGAATAAGCTCCAATAGGCGGGGCCCTATGTCAGGGCTGAGACTTCGAGGCATAGTGACAAGTAGTTGATATAAATCGTGTCATTTAGAGGCTGAGGCCTGTTGCCATTCAGGGGGAATTTTGTTGAGATTCCTGGTGTCAGGAGGGGTGGAGTGTTACTCTGGTGTGATCTTCCATTTTTGGAGCAAATGGTAGCTTTTAAATGGCAATGTGATCACATGGTTTACTCCATCTTTAGTAACCAGCAGTTTAGTTGGATAACCCCACCTGTAGGTAACATTGTGGTTCATTAATGCTTTAGTGATATTATTCAGATTCTTGCGCAGTTGCAAGGTGAACTGCATAGAACTGTAGTGCTGCGTAATCAGTATTGCGGTGTTCCCCTTTACGTGTGGCTAACATCAGGAGTTCTTTTGTTTGGTAAAAATGCATTCGAAACAGAACATCCCTGGGAGCATTTTCTGGGATGAATGAGGGATTAGGTAGCCTGTGGATCCTATCTATGGAAAGCACAATGGCAGGGATATCAGGCATGAGGGCAGTAAGCATTGCAGTTGCATAGGTACGCAGATCAGAAGATTGTACCGTTTCAGGAATCCCTCGAATGTTAACATTATTTCTTCTGGATCTGTCTTCCAAATCTGCTAATTTTGCCTTGATCCATGTTTGTTCATCCTCTGTAGCATCATGTGCGTCTACTAAGTCGTTAATGGTAGTAGCGTACTCCCCTATTTTGTTCTCAATATGGTCAACTCTGTCTCCCACTGCTGTAAGTTCTGTTTTAAAATTCCTCATACATGCTATCATGTCAGTGTGAATAGTACTTCTTAAAGAGATGAACATGTCTTTAAGGGTTGTGTATGACACTGGTTGGTTCAGCGTGGGGAATGAGACTATGGAGTCAGGGAGCTCTCTTGTATCTTCTTGTGAGTCAGCATTAGACCTTACCTCACATTGTTGCATCCCTGGCTCATCCATCCTGAAGCGAGACTTAGCCAGGCTTCTGTTGAGTGGTGAAGGGGGTTGAGATGATTCTCCTGAATCAAAAGCTTGCCTGTACGCTTGTTTATCACGGCCCTGTGGATGCCTGTGAGCCGATCGTTGTGAGGGAGAGGAGCCGGCGCCAGCTTGTCCACGAGGCCGCGGCGGCTGTATGTAATAGTCCGTCAGCTTTTTTGGATGATGCTCCGCTTGCCTCTTTCTAGGAATACTGCCGGGCTGTTGGGGGAACAATCCGCTAGTTCAGGTGATCATTGCGGTGCCTCTAGTCGTCGCGAGCCGCTGTATTATCCCGCTGTGTGCTGGAGCTCAGAATTCACACCGCCATCTCGGTAGAGTCCAAGCCACGCCCCCCTGAACTAAATTCTTGAGTTGAAACAGGGAAGCATTTATCCATGGGAGAACCCCACCCAGGGACAGGCTGTCCGGGATAGTTGGGTTGAAGAGGACATTCATGGGGGGTGAGCATGGTGAACTAAGGGGGAAGTTTTTGAGGCACTTACGCCATATAGCTAGGGTAAAGTTCATTGGACCAGTACATTGATGTTTGTAAATGGGGTCTATGGGAGGAGAGGGAGTCCATATTAAAGAGCATGATGTACCGGATATAACACACCTTTCTCAATGAGAGACCAGAGATTAGGTGCATGTAAGGAGGACCAGGACACAATGACCCTCAGATGTGGGGTAGTAATATTTAACAATATCCGATGCTCCCAGACCCCTCATAGATCTTTTGGCAAAAACTACCAAACTTGCTATGCGATGAGCCTTGTCTTTCCAAATGAATTTTAAAAAGTTTCTTTGGATTGCTTTAAGTTGAGAAGCACGAATAGCAACAGGTAATGTTTCAAAATGATACAAAAAAAACAGACATTTTTAGAACGTTTATCCTGCCTAGGAGGGACAGGGGAAGTTTCGTCCAGCTTTGTAGGGATTTGTTAATGTCCAAAAATAAAGGGGGATAATTTACAGAATAAAGGGAAGAGTAAGAAGGGGTGAGAAGGATACCCAAGTACTTGAGGGAAGTGGTGCACCACTTGTAGGGATAGGCATCTTTGAGCTGAGATAACAAAGAAGGTGGGATATGTATCGGGAGAGCTTCAGTTTTGGAGGTGTTAACCTTGTAGCCTGAAATGGCACCAAAGGCGGAAAGTAAGTTATGTAGTGAAGGGAGGGATAACAATGGTCTGATGATAGTCAGCAGTATACCATCTGCAAAGAGTGATAATTTATACTCCCCCTGTCGCATCACCACCCCACGAATGTCAGGATGTAAACAAATGGACTCGGCCAGGGGTTCTAAGCACAAAATAAAAAGTAGTGGCGATATAGTCTTCACGAGTGAATCGGGGGGCTTCAGTAACCAAAACTGCAGTGTTTATCCTCATGACACAACACAGGAAGCACCTCCATGGTTAACAGAGGACAGAATTAAAATTAGACTTGAGAAACTTAACATTAATAAATCACCGGGACCAGATGGCTTGCATCCGAGGGTACTTAGGGAACTCAGACAAGTGATTGCCAGACCGTTGTTCCTAATTTTTACAGACAGTCTATTGACTGGAATGGTACCAGCTGATTGGAGAAAAGCCAATGTAGCACCAATATTTAAAAAGGGCCCAAAATACATCGCTGGGAATTACAGACCAGTTAGCGTAACATCAATAGTATGTAAACTCTTGGAGGGAATGATAAGGGACTATATACAAGATTTTAGTAATAAGAACGATATCATTAGCAGTAATCAGCATGGATTCATGAAGAATCGTTCTTGCCAAACCAATCTATTAACCTTCTATGAGGAGGTGAGTTGCCATCTAGATAAAGGAAGGCCCATAGACGTGGTGAATCTGGATTTTGCAAAAGCATTTGACACAGTTCCCCATAAACGTTTACTGTACAAAATAAGGTCCGTTGGCATGGACCATAGGGTGAGTACATGGATTGAAAACTGGCTACAAGGGCGAGTTCAGAGGGTGGTGATAAATGGGGAGTACTCAGAATGGTCAGGGGTGGGTAGAGGGGTTCCCCAGGGTTCTGTGCTGGGACCAATCCTATTTAATTTGTTTATAAACGACCTGGAGGATGGGATAAACAGTTCAATCTCTGTATTTGCAGACGATACTAAGCTAAGCAGGGCAATAACTTCTCCGCAGGATGTGGAAACCTTGCAAAAAGACCTGAACAAATGAATGGGGTGGGCGACTACATGGCAAATGAGGTTCAGTGTAGAAAAATGTAAAATAATGCATTTGGGTGGCAAAAATATGAATGCAATCTATACACTGGGGGAGAACCTCTGGGGGAATCTAGGATGGAAAAGGACCTGGGGGTCCTAGTAGATGATAGGCTCAGCAATGGCATGCAATGCCAAGCTGCTGCTAATAAAGCAAACAGAATATTGGCATGCATTAAAAGGGGGATCAACGCAAGAGATAAAACGATAATTCTCCCACTCTACAAGGCTCTGGTCCAGCCGCACCTGGAGTATGCTGTCCAGTTCTGGGCACCAGTCCTCAGGAAGCATGTACTGGAAATGGAGCGAGTACAAAGAAGGGCAACAAAGCTAATAAAGGGTCTGGAGGATCTTAGTTATGAGGAAAGGTTGCAAGCACTGAACTTATTCTCTCTGGAGAAGAGACGCTTGAGAGGGGATATGATTTCAATTTACAAATACTGTACTGGTGACCCCACAATAGGGATAAAACTTTTTCGCAGAAGAGAGTTTAATAAGACTTGTGGCCACTCATTACAATTAGAAGAAAAGAGGTTTAACCTTAAACTACGTAGAGGGTTCTTTACTGTAAGAGCAGCAAGGATGTGGAATTCCCTTCCACAGGCGGTGGTCTCAGCGGGGAGCATTGATAGCTTCAAGAAACTATTAGATAATCACCTGAATGACTGCAACATACAGGGATATACAATGTAATACTGACACATAATCACACACATAGGTTGGACTTGATGGACTTGTGTCTTTTTTCAACTACACCTACTATGTAACTATGTATAGGGCAGCCCTGCCAAGTTCCACTTGTCATGGGGAAGCTAGGCGACAGGAAAGAGGACATCTGTACCTGGGCCGTAACCCTAGAGTACAGAGCCTCTAAAGCTTTTAAGAAAGGTCCTCCAAAACCATAAGCACGCAGGGTAGAGAACATATAAGGCCAACTCAGCCTGTCAAATGCTTTTTGTGCATCCAGACTCAGGACAAGAGCCTGGCGTGAGGATCTATCAAGGAGGTCAATCAGGTCTATAGTTCGGCGGGGGTCATCCCCGGCATGTCTGCCGGGGACAAAGCCCACCTGATCTCTGTTGATCAGTTTAGGGATAAATGTAATAAAAGAGAGATGGTTGGACTATATCAGGAAAACAACTCAAGCAGTTTTTCCATCCCTGATTATAGTATAACTTGTATAGAGAAGAAGAGGGGGGGGGGGGAGAGGAAAAAACGGGCAAACCCCCTCCTCAAATTGATGGAACTTTAGAGGAAAAGACTGAGTTGCGTAGGTGAAAGTCAAACAAACTTGATAAAATTTAACAATATTTATTGAAATATGATAAAAGATAGTATTGTCAATACATATACAAACATATGACCATCCAGTAGTAGAATCCAGAATTCGTACGTGACTAAAGCCAACATGTTTCGCAAAAGAATTTTCGCTTCATCAGGGCTAGACATGATGCAATTGATTCATTTAAACTGTGTAAATAATAAACAGTCTCAGATTATATAATGGTCATATACAACATCAGATCCTAACAGACATCAATTATATGAAATTATAGCTCACCTACTGTTACAATTTCAAAGGAATAAGGCTATTACCACCACTCATTGGACATCAACCGCTGAACCAACCAACACGGACTGTCCCTGGGTGCCAGATCCCAGGCAGACAATACCAGTAGGAGGCCTGGACCACACATTCAGGGCACTATAGGCTGATAACCCGTACTGTAACAAAGACGGGAAACCCATAAATTACACTAGTTAAAATCAATAGTAAATAATGCTGCAGTGACCATTAATGGTCAGACATATAAGAAAATTTCAAATGACGCCCACAAGGGTACATTGTACATAGAGTATATTGAGCCATTTAAGAAAATCTACTGGGTATGTGATTGTTTAGACTGCGGGACAGATCCCACCGATGAGTTTCTAGGGATATGTAAAAAAAAACTCAGTCTTTTCCTCTAAAGTCCCATCAATTTGAGGAGGGGGTTTGGAGGGGGTTTCCCCGTTTTTTCCTCTCCCCCCCCCTCATCTTCTCTATACAGTTTAGGGATAAGTCTGGACAATCTGGATGCAAGAATTTTTGTAAATATTTTGTAATCCGAAATTAAAAGGGCTATGGGCCTGTTATTATCTGGAATGGATTGGTCCTTACCAGGTTTTGGGATAACATCGCAACTCCCTGGATGACTTCATGACCACCATTAATTCGAACGATAGGGGAATCTCCTTGAGCTATGAGGCTAGCACCTCTAGCATTCACTTTTTAGATCTGGAGATTTTGGCCATGGAGGACCATTTAGAATTTAAAACTTATTTCAAACCCACCGACCGGAATGGTTACATTCCGGTCGATAGTTGCCATCAAGATCAATGGCTCAAGGCAATTCCACGTGGCCAATTTTTAAGGTTGCGTCGCAACTGTAGTAGAACTTCAGATTTCCTGGCTCAGTCTCAGTTACTCAAAAATAGATTTCTTGAAAAGGGCTATCAATCAGACCTCTTGGATAGGGAGATTAATGCAGTTTTGTCTGTTGGGAGAACTGCCACACTGACGGAGCGTCCCAAGAATACTTTGGATTCGAAATTCAAGTGGGCTTTCGCCACCACCCACTCCTTGCAGTCTAAACAAGTTAGAAATATTTTTAGGAAGCACTGGAAAGTACTCCTTAATGATAGATTGTTGGGTCCAGTTCTTCCTGAACAAGCCGCAGTGATTTTCAGGGGTGCACGATCCATTCAGGGGCAGGTGGCCCCGAATGTGATCGACCCACCTAAGAAGGTATCTTTTTTTCAAGATTGCAAGGGTTTTTATCCGTGTCGCAGGTGCAACGTGTGTCACCACAATATTGGAGGGCGACATTAGATGTTAACCTTTACATCTACTATGACGTCCCGTGTATACCATATGAAACAGTTTGCCATGTGTTCTTCCCAATATAATGTTTATTTAATAACATGTCCTTGTCATAAACAGTATATTGGTCGCACTATCAGGACCTTTTCTATTCGTGTTAATGAACACGTGGGTGGAATTAAAGGTGGAAAAGGTAAACACACGGTACCACGACACTACTTACAACATCATAACAAAGATCCTTCGGGTATGCTTTTCCAAGTCATTGATAGATTCATCCCCCATTGGAGGGGAGAATCGCGACTTTGAGGCATATCACGCCTCGAAACTTACTGGATCTATGAGCTGAGGTCCTACTTCCCGTTCGGCTTGAACGTGGAGTGGGACCTCAACTCTTTTATTAATCTATCCTAGTGGCTGTTAGTCATTAATTCATGATGTGTTGCTGTTTAGAGTCCTTTGAAGCATGTCCTCCATGCTTATGTTGGACTCACTCTAACTGTTTCAGTTACCTTCCCATCATTGATCCATATTTCCTTTCATATAATACATTTCACGTATTTAATTTTCACCTTGGAATTCACCATAGAATATTTCTTTTTATACCTCATATAATTTGGCTTTATTTATTTATTCGCTAGATTTCTTAGCTGGTCACGTTTCACATTTGTATGTATTTCTTTTTATTATGCTTGTATAGGAATATGTGATTTACCTTTATTGTTTATTATTATTTTGAGATTATGTGCATTAATTGTCTTTTCATTGCTGACATTTAGTTGTTTGTTTTGGGTGATGACACGCATTACACTGCTGGTTCTTCCCCTTCCATGGTCCCGTGACAATATCTCTTCCGATCACATGATCGGGACATGTTGGGATGAGATCTGGAGGCGTTGCGCTGTCCCCTCCCATTTAGTGTACCCAATGGTGCGTCGAGATCTGGGCGGGGTTTGCGTGACGTCGCCTTCTCCGGATCACATGACCAGGAAGTGACGCTTGGCGGGCTTTTCCCGCCAGGCAGCTGCCTTTTGTTTGACACATGTGGCTGTGACTCCGGGGCGCGGTTAAGACTGGGAGACCGTGTCATTGGAGCACACACCCACACGCCCCTTGTCTCTTGATTTGGATTGGTTTGTGAGCTATCACAATTCATTTCCGGTTCACTTGTTACCTTGGTTCCAACGAGATTGGTCCATGAGTCTTATACTTTAAGATACATTATTTATAAATATCAGCAGCGTGGAGGGGGTAGCTCATGCCCCTGTTGAAGACCCCTGGGTCGAAACGCGTCGGAAGATCTTCCCCTCCTTACGCTGCCCTTGTTTGTTTTTATAGTGATCACTTTTATTTTTATGGCTTTTTAGAAATAAAAATCCCTGTTTTATCTGCACTATGCGGAAGTTTTTATTTCTCTTTGCATAACATCCTGACGAGAGAGACCGTATTCTACTGGCCATTTTCATTATGAGGCCCGGGAAAAGCTTGGTTTGACGATCCTTCCAGATGATTGTTTGATGCCCATTGGTCGATTAATATAGGGTTGGCTCCAGTCTTCTGGATTTTCCATCACCGCTCCAGTGGAATCGAGGGGTACCGCAGAAGTTCCAGCCTTTCAGAGATCTCTTCATTGCCTTGGTGGGATTCAATGTTTTATTGACTCCATGTCATAAGACACGGGAGTCCACTCCATCCGGTAACAGTACCCACCCTTCTTTATTCATTGATGTTTCATACCTCTGAGGTTGTTCTTCAGTCACGGATTCACATTGCACATTACTCATTTCGTTGTTTCACCTATGGATTCATATCATCCACACCAGTCTGTGTAGGACTTACCCAACACTCCAGTTTGGATTGATTTCTCTTCACAGTGTGGACTTATTATATTTTTCTGTATACTAGTTATTTTGATTCACGAACTCATGTTTCATCACTAGGTGTAATACTCATGTTTTGGTTACATTGTCACTTCACCTTTTTGAGTGCTGCATTTTTTTCTTTTTACTTATCGCATTGTTAGTCACAATGTATGCGGAAGCTGTTTCTTTTATATATTTGTTTTAGAGCGCAGTGTTTTTGTATTCTCTCGAGTCAGGTACAGATCCTACATTGAGCTGAAAAAATTATTTTAGGCCTGTTGCCAAGGGAGTATCCTCTTTTTTCACCACAGAGCTTCCCGCTCCAATCTGATGCACTAAACATCCTCATTCACATTACCTCAATATCACAATGACAGTCTTTTCTGGTATTTTCTTTGTGCAGAAATTCTCTTTTAGGTTGGCCATAGACTAGCACAATTTAGTTTAAAATTTTTCATTTTAAGAACATTCATTTAATTTTCTAATCATTAGTGGTGTCAAATCAACATTCGTTTTCTGAGAAAATTCAAAGGAGCAGGATGGAAATTTTTTCTCAAATGAACAAATTTCTAACAGTACATGTGGTTTTTGTTTGGAAATTACCTTCATTACCAAATTGAATTGTAAAAGCTAAACAAAATTTTGAAGTATTTTCTTACGACATTTGTCAAATCATTGAATGTATTGAGAATATGCGTATGTTTATATGAATATTTATATGAATGTTCATTTAAAACTCTACTAGTATATTAACAGCTTTATTATTATTGCAGATTGGCTTATAAGGGTTGAATTATTATTATTACTATACAGGATTTATATAGCGCTAACAGTTTGCACAGCGCTTTACAATATAAAAGGGAGACATGCACCAACAGTACAATTCAGAACAAGAGGGTTAGGAGGGCCCTGCTCCTGGGAGCTTACAATCTAAGAGGGAATTAGTGTTATTATATAAAAAAGGTAAACCTATCCTTAAAAAAAGGCTGTTACCTTGCCCTGTTAAGGTGAAGTGACAGTGGATATGTAAAGCTTACCCCCTGAATACTTCATACCCACCTCTCCATCATTTCCCTGCCACTCCTTTCTCTTCTGTGGTCACCACCCCCACAAAATACCCCTTGCTTTAAGGCATGGGGGAACATGTGTTCTCCTACCATCATGCAGTACACAGACTTTATAGCCATTCACTAGGCCCAAGTACTGTCACATGAGGGCATAATGTCTCTGCCCTGACACTGGGTATTTTGGTGGTGGCTACAACAGGAAATGTAGCAGTAGGGGGTCGATTGAGAGTAAAATATAAAGTGGTCAGGACGTGAGCATTACACAGACACAACCACCCTGCCCTGAATGGGCATGGAGGCACTGTCTATATTAAATGGTCTTTAGTAATGGTAACAATAATACAGATATTAGAAGTAAATTGCGTATTTATTTGAATGAATTTACTCATTGCATTTAATGATTCATAAGCCATAAGCTAGAATCTGTTTATCGATATGTTGTCTATTGTTGTAAAGCGTTGCGTAAACTGTCGGCACTATATAAATTCTGTATTATAATAATAATAATATTCCTACTATTTGCTCTTTCAAAAACAGTTATATTAATGACTATAATATGACATAATCTGGAGCCTAGCTGAACATCCACAGCTGCAAATGTAATTTTCTATACAGGCTGAGAGACAGCTGTTACCTGGAAGTGTGTGTCAATAAAATAGGATAAAATACCAATAGCAATACACATAAATAGAAAATTGTTTCCAGGGCTGACAAAAGATACGATACTGAAAAATCATATCCAGCAATAAAATTACTATTTTCCATTGTTATTTACTTGCTGCCCACATTTATTTCATTTATACCTTTACACATTGGAGCCCAATGAGACTTAAACACACAGAAATAATGCTATGGATGTTTTTGTTCATAGCTTTATATGACTTTTTAATTTTATTAATATTTTCCCTGGTTGGATATTTTCTCATGTACAGTAGGGAAATAAACATGACTTTCAAAATATGTGATATCTTTGGTAGCTTTATATATTCAGCTTTACCGGTTATTAAAGATAGAAACTCAATGGAATTACGCTACAGTCCATTTTGAATATAATGAGAATTAAGAAATTTAGGGAATTATTGAACTGCTCTAGGCTTTAACAAATGCATGTGTATATGATTCAAACCTTTAGCACTTTTAGTGCCCAAGAATCCACCTTTCCAATAAAATGACTCTGTCACTAAAGCTATCCTTTCACATTTAGATTTCTCTTGTGGGCTGAACGAGAAAAATAACTTGATTCCTCCATCCACGTCAAACAGCGTGGAGGCAAGAATCGACACTGCAAGCTATTATATTCAAACAGCCACAACATCACTGCCTGACTGAATATCTGAACAGTGACTGCATTTGATAGTTGTCGTCCGTCCAAACTCATTGTTCCAGGGAAAATCTGATTGCCTCTCTGGGGATCAGGAAGTATTTTTTCCCCTGCTGTAGCAAATTGGATCATGCTTTGCTGGGTTTTTTTGCCTTCCTCTAGATCAGTGATGGCGAACCTTGGCATCCCAGATGTTTTGAAATAACATTTCCCATGATGCTCAACTACATTGCAGAGTGCATGAGCATCATGGGAAAGTTTCAAAACATCTGGGATGCCAAGGTTCGCCATCACTGCTCTAGATCAACTGCAAGTGAAGGATTGCGTATATGGGATTGTATGATTTTTCTATTTTTTATTTATTGGTTGAACTAGATGGACACTTTTCAAATATGCAACTATTGTTAAATAGGCACATTTGTGTCTTTATTTAATTCTCATTAACTCATTTGGTACACAACAGTATAATTGCCATTTGTCCCAGGTTGCCAGGGACCATCCCCATTTTGAGGAGTCTGTCCCCAACAAACAGCCATCCTCGGAAATGTCCCTGGTTTTACAGCACTCTTGGGGAATAAAGTGATCAGCTAAGATTGCTTTTCCTAGGCGCTTAATTATTTTTCTCCTTAGATAAGCTATCACTTAGCTTTTACCTCCTCCCTCTTCCATAGTCAAGAAAATGCATGTTCACCCAATGTGAACTTGCATATCTGTAGGGTTATTTCTCGGTGCACAAAGGGCTTGTGTACATGTGTCCGCTTGCCACCTAAAGTTTGCTTCAGCATTTAAATATTCCTTTGTCTTCTAATACTCAGTACAATATATGCATCAAACAAAGCAAGAGGAACAGAATTATTATTTATACATTAGTTATATCTAATGTAAAAATAAATGTCTAAAAGAAATGTAATGTATGTTATGTATGTATGTTATTATTAACGCTATCAGCCAAGTATGTTTTTTTTAATTAGCTGATGCAACGGTGATAATGGTATTGCTATGGGAAATTTGAATGGAAACATGCTCTTATATAATGAGCCTCTCTCTTTTTTATGTACAGTATATGTCATTTGTCTACATCATCCTCAATAACATAAAGTCCTACCTTTGTCTTGTCACTGAGGGAACAGAAACAGCCGCACACATAACAGGGAGAACAGAAACAAGCTACCATAACAATATGTCTCTGTTTTCGGTGGCAAAACACAGCTTGCACACAGCGCCCTTGTCCACGCACCAGCGTCTGTCCAACAGTCCAGCCAGAGTATAGAAGGACCCCGGCTCTGGAGATGTACTGATGCTCCCCGTACATAGTGTAGTATCACCTGCTGAACTACCGCTGTAGTGCTTGAATCAGATTCCAACAGCAAGCTGTAGTAGTCATTGACACAGCACCCAGGTTACTAGTCGATTCTTGTCACTTAAACCCCCCCATTCCATTATACAGCCTCCCCACCACCCATCTCACCCCCTTTCATTACAGAGCCTCCCTGAGACCAATCTCACATACATCTGACATACATCCCTACCCAGATGCTTACTCACCAATGATATACTGTACAGTATATCCCTCCCTTGACTGGACCTTCCTCCCCTACTGACTTCCAGACCCTTGGTTTACCTACACTTACATTTAAAATTATTAGTAATATCCCTAATCTTTTTCCAATTGGGACAATAGTTCTGGTGACCTGGGGGTCCCCAAGGGATTCCCCTAATTTGCAGGGATTTCCTCTCATTTCCTGTTTTGGTAATGGGACAGTGAGTAAAGGTAAATCTTCCAAATGGGACACAGATGGAAACAAAAAAAAACCGACAGAGGTTCTAACCCCACCATTTCTCTAGACAAAATGAAAAAGAAAGTATTGTCTTTAGTTAAAATTTCAAGCATCCTTTCTTAACCTTTTCAACATAGAGGAACCCTTGAAATATTTTTCCAGTTGCAGGGAACCCAAGCTAAAAATTACTATATCTACAACTCATGATACTTTAGTGTGATGGTCAATGGGAGGAATGCTCCTTGCACTTGTGGTCACTGGGAAGAATGACCCCTTATAGATAGCTAAAAAGATCAATAATATCAGCAGGAATTTGTAATTGGGAAGAAATCTCTAAAATGAATTGTGAAAAAGTATCCTTACTACAAATGACACATGTTCTAACAAAGGATTATTATTGTTATTATACAGGATTTATATAGCGCCGACAGTTTACGCAGCGCTTTACAACATTAGGGCAGACAATACAAGTACAATACAATTCAATACAGGAGGAATCAGAGGGCCCTGCTCGTTAGAGCTTACAATCTAGGAGGGAGGGTCAAGTTATACAAAAGGGTAATAGCTGTGGGGGATGAGCTAATGGAGAAAATAGTGCAGTTATTAGATGGAGGCAGGATAGGCTTCTCTGAAGAGGAAAGTTTTCAGGGATCGCCTAAAATTGGATAAATTTGGAGACAGTCTGACAGATTGGGGTAGGGAATTCCAGAGGATGGGCGAGGCTCGGGAGAAGTCCTGGAGGCGGATATGGGAGGAGGTGATGAGGGAGCTAGAGAGCAGGAGGTCTTGGGAGGAACGGAGAGGGCGATTAGGTTGGTATTTTGAGACTAGGTTAGTGATGTAGCTGGGGGCAGAGTTGTGGATGGCTTTGTAACTTATTGTTAGTATTTTGAATTTAATTCGTTGGGCGAGTGGCAGCCAATGGAGGGATTGGCAGAGAGGGGTAGCAGACACTGAGCGGTTTGTAAGGTGGATGAGTCTGGCAGCAGCATTCATGATGGACTGAAGGGGGGATAGTCTGTTTAAAGGTAAGCCAATGAGGAGTGAGTTGCAATAGTCAAGGCGAGAGATAACCAGGGAGTGAATCAGGAGCTTTGTGGTTTCATTGGTTAGAAAGGGACGTAGTTTAGAGATGTTGCGGGGGTTGAGGCGGCAAGCTTTGGAAAGTGATTGGATGTGGGGCTGAAAGGAGAGTTCAGAATCCAGGATAACACCTAGCACCCTGACATGTGGGGACGGGTGGATGGTTGTGCCATTACTCTTGACAGAGAAGTCAAGGGAAGAGGCACGTGGGGGAGGAAATATTATAAGCTCAGTTTTGGACAAGTTGAGTTTGAGGAAGTGGTGTGACATCCATACAGATATGTCGGTTAGTAAGTTAGTGATGCGTGAAGAGACTGATGGAGTGAGTTGAGGGGTGGAGAGATAGATTTGCGTGTCATCAGCATAGAAATGATATTGAAAGCCATGAGAGGCTATCAGCTGACCCAGGGAAGAGGTGTAGATTGAAAATAAAAGAGGTCCAAGAACAGAACCTTGGGGGACCCCGACAGAGAAGGGAAGAGGAGTGGAGGAAGTAGAATTGTAAGTGACACTGAAGGTGCGCTGGGATAGGTAGGATGAGAGCCACTGAAGAGCGCAGTCACGGAGACCGAGGGAGTAAAGTTTTTTGAGGAGGAGGGGGTGGTCAACCGTGTCAAAGGCAGCTGAAAGATCCAGAAGTAGGAGTACAGAATAGTGTCCATTGGTTTTTGCAGTTAGTAGGTCATTTGTGAGTTTTAAAAGAGCAGTTTCTGTGGAGTGTTGAGGGCGGAATCCAGATTGAAGGGGATCAAGAAGGTTATTTTTAATGAGGTGGTCACTCAGTTGGTTGTAAACCAGGCGTTCAAGGAGTTTAGAGGAAAAGGGGAGCAAGGAGATAGGGCGTAGGTTGTTAAGATTGGTAGGGTCCAAGGAGGGCTTTTTGAGTATGGGGGTGACCAGTGCATGTTTTAGAGCGTCGGGGAAGATGCCAGAGGTGAGGGAGAGATTGAAGATGTGAGTTAGAGAGTGTAGGATGGTGTCAGAGGGTGACCGTAGCATTTGAGAGGGAATAGGGTCCAGGGGACAGGTGGTTAGGTGGGCGATAGAAAGGAGTTTAGCAACTTCATCTGTAGTAGCAGATTTGAATAGGGGGAGTGTCAGTTGTACCTGTTGACATGGGGTCTTAGCTGGGGGAGATACCTGTAGAATGGAGATTTCATCACAGATTGTATCAATCTTGTTTTTGAAGTGATTAGCAATCTCCTGGGCAGTGAGTGAGTCAGTGGGTGGAGGCGGTGGAGGACAAAGTAGAGAGTTGAAGGTAGAGAAGAGTTTACGGGGATTGGATGAGAAGGTGTTAATAAGACTTGTAAAATAGGTTTGCTTGGCAGTGTGGAGGAAAGAATAGTATTTTTGGAGGGCAGATTTGTATTGATTGAAGTCTTTGAGAGACTTAGTCTTGTGCCACAGACGCTCAAGAGCACGACTACGTTTTTTGAGACTTTTGGTGTCATCTGTTTTCCAGGGTTGTAGGGGTCGAGGCCTGATTCTGCGTGTAGTGAGGGGAGCGAGCTTGTCCAGGGTGGTGGACAGAGATTTCTTGTAGATGGATGTGGCTTGGTTGGGGCAGGACAGCGGAGAGATTTTGTCATAGAGGTGGTCAGTAGCAAAATAGAGGAGAGAGGAGTTGAAGTTGCGAAAGTTTCTACGGGTGATGGTTAGGCGATTGGAGGGAAAGGTGGTGGAAGACAGGGGGAGAGAGAAACTAATAAGATGGTGGTCGGAGAGAGGAAAAGGATTGTTTGAGAAGTTGCATGGAGTGCATAGGTAGGAGAATACAAGGTCAAGGGTATTGCCATCAGAGTGAGTAGAATCCTGTACCCATTGCTTCAGGTCAAATGAAGAGGTTAGACTAAGAAGTTTAGAAGTAGCAGGAGTGTTTGTATTAGCAGGGATGTTGAAATCACCGAGAAGGATTGTTGGAATATCCGAAGAGAGAAAGTAGGGTAGCCAGGCAGAAAACTCATCAAGGAAAGTTGATAATGGTCCAGGGGGCCGGTAAATGACAGCAATTCTTAGGGAAGTAGGAGAGAATAGACGTATACAGTGGGCTTCGAATGATGAGAGGGAAAAAGAGGGAGGAGGGTGAATAACCTGGAAGGTGCTCTGGGGGGATAGGAGGAATCCCACTCCACCTCCCTTGCGTCCATTAGGCCTAGGGGAGTGAGTCCAGTGAAGGCCACCCTGGGAGAAGGAAGCAAGAGAAGGGGTGTCATATTCGTGGAGCCAGGTTTCGGTGAGAGCAAGTAGATTGAAGGAATTAGTGACAAAGAGGTCATGAACAGCAGTGAGTTTGTTGCAGACAGAGCGGGCATTACAGAGGGCGCAGGAGAGAGGGAGGCTGGTGTTGGGAAGAAGAGGAATGGAGATTAAATTGTGTAGATTGCGACTACTGCCAGAGGATGTAGGGTGATGGTGATGGGTGTGTTGGGTACAGTTAAATAAGGGAGGCCCAGGGTTTGGGGAAATATCTCCAGCGATTAGGAGAAGCAGAAGAGTGAGGGAGGTAATATGAGAATATGATTTGTATGAGGGGACATGCTTCAGTATCCTGGGGGGTATGTTAGCAAGTGGGCTTAGAGTTAGAAAGAGGTGATGAGTGCAGTAATAGGGGGAAGGGAGAAGTGAGGGTGATATGTACAGATTGTGTGGTGGAGCAGAGGGATTAGACCATTGTGATATGCATGTACATTGTATATGGAGTGATGGGGAGGTTTGTTTTTGTTTTTTTGCAGCAAATGATGTATATGCTTGCATATTCACAAAAAAATCTCTAAAAAGCTGGCAAAATGACAAGAGTAAATAATGTAATGGGGTGAATTTACTAAAGGCACATAGACTGCAAGTGAAGTTGCTCCAGAGCTTAGTAAATAAGGGGGAGCTCTGTTGACTTCCATCATCCAATTATGTGCAAGCAAAAATGCTGTTTTTTTCCCCTGTATGTGATCGGGTATTAATTTGTCTTTTGAGTCTCAAAAAATTGTATGGTGATAATGCACAAGGAATTGCACCCTCTTGTGTGTGTTTTTACAGTCACCTAGGTGGATGCAGCATCGATTCAGTGCTGCATCTGTCCCCTGCCGGCTCTGCACTGAAAACTGAGCAATCAAAGATTGCTGATCGCTCAGTTCTCAGCATTTTGTGAGCAGAGAGCTGGGGACTGTCAGTCTCTGGCTCTCTGCTCTGTCGCCCCCCCCCCCCCCTCACTGGAGTGCTGGGCTGTGGAGGGGGAGAGAGTGGCTGGATCAGGCTCTCAGCAGTGAGAAGCTGAGCCAGCTGTCGGTCCAGTCTTCCGGGCAAATCCTGACCCAGGAAAACAGCTCACAGGAGTGCAGAACGAACTGTACTCCTGTGATCTATAGGGTAAATATAGCCAAAAGAGCTTTGGCTATACTTCTCCTTTAACCACTTGCTGACTGTATAAATTACATATATGGTGGCAAGGCGGCTCTTCTGCGCAGGGTCATGTACCTAGTATGCAATCATGCATTCCTGGGTCTGGGGCGCACGCCCTCGGTGGCCCGCACTCCCACTTTGATTATAGATATGCTTGGGTACAGAGGCAGAACGGCAAGCTGCTTATATAAACAAGGCAGATTGTCATTCTGTTAGTACAGAAGGTATGGATCATGTGTTCCTGTAAAGCAGGAACACCGATCCATGCCTTCCACTAGTAAACGCACCTCCCCCCACTACACTGAAACACCAGCTAGGCACACAGTTAACCCATTGATCGCTCCTGATGTTAACCTCTTCCCAGCCTGGTCATTAGTACAGTGACAGGGTATATTTTTAGCACTGATCACTGTATTAGTGTCACTGGTCCCCAAAAATAGTCAGTTAATGTCCAATTTGTCCACCGCAATATCACAGTCCCACTGTAAGTTGCTGATCGCCACCATTACTAGTTAAAAATAGTTTGTAGACGCTATAACTTTTGTGCAAACTAATCAATATACGCTTATTGGTATTTTGTTTACCAAAAATATGTAGCAGAATACGCATTGGCCTAAATTTATGAAGAAATTAGATTTTTTCATTTTTTGAATTGGATATGTTTTATAGCAGAATGTAAAGGAGAAAATTGAGTACTGTCCGTGATACTTTTTTTATTTGCACTAACATATAATTTTTCATGGACGAGCTTTCAGGGTGTGTCCCCTTCTTCAAGGTCCAAGCAGTACTGGTAAAAAATATTGTTTTTTTTCAAAATTGTAGGTCTTTTTTTGTTTATAGCGCAAAAAATAAAATCCACAGAGGTGATCAAATACCACCAAAAGAAAGCTCTATTTATGGGAAAAAAAAAACATACATTTTATTAGTGAACAGTGTCGTACGACAGCGCAATTGTCAGTTAATGTAACGCAGTGCTATATGGCAAAAAAGTGGCCTGGTCATGAAGGGGTAAATCTTCCAGAGGTCAAGTGGTTAAATATGAGCATAATTTACAACTCCTAGAACATCTGTACCCAGAAAATGTCGAGGCGCTCCTAAAGGGAACCTCTATCTTAAAATTCTAGTAATAGCTGTCATGCAGCCCCAATGGCTTCAAAACTTTGTGTGCCACAGACTTAGAACAAGTGTGCAGATACAGCTTTCGGTCTTTCCTCTGACTTGTGGCTTTGTAAAGGCTTGTTGTGGGGCAACTTACACAATAGTCTTTGTTTAATTAGCACATGAAGGGGCTAATTTACTAAAACTGGAGAGTGCAAAATCTGGTGCAGCTGTGCATGGTAGCCAATTAGCCTCTAATGTCAGCTTTTTCAATTAAGCTTTGACAAAAAAAAACAACCTGGAAGCTGATTGGTTTCTATGCAGAGCTGCACCAGATTTTGCACTCTCCAATTTTAGTAAATCAAACCAGAAGATTACTTTGCTGCTACTAGGTTTTTGGAGACAAGCCTAAAAGACCTGACCCGCACACCATTAGGTTTTATTGAGCATGCAGAAAGAACATACAGCACATGCTTCAGACCTCCCACCTGGTGCCATGTCTCTAATGTGTTCCACCCATTTCAGGGCCTAATCGTAGGGATCACAATCAGGGGCTGAAGTGGACTATTGGTGGGTTATTGAAGTGATGCTTAGTAGGCATGGTTAACAACAGAGGTAAAGCTTAGTCCCAGATTGAGTTTGGTTCCAGAAGTCTTGCTTTGAGCTATAAAAGACATAAGACGGTTATTTCTTTTGAACATATCTTTTTTTTCAGTTAGCCTGAAGGAGCTGGTTTGGAGAATTCCTAACAGTGACGTTCAAATGGCTTCTATGTATTTAATAACTGTCTACTTTAACTGGCAGCATGTATGTTTCTAAGTTAATGAAAGCAGCAATTTGCCCAAACTGAACTTTGTGAATTTAATTTGTACTGAGATGCATGCATCATCTTAATTAAAACATACTTTATTTTTTTTTAAGAAATGTTGTGCCTAATCACACTTGCATGCAGAAGAACTTCAATAAATCAGATCTCACTATCTCATTAAATAAAATGTCATCTTTGCAGTACTCTGTTTTTACTAAAATGTTAATTCACTTCAGATAAATAATGAATATTAATTCTTTGCTTTATAGTTTCACTTTTATTCGGGAAGCTTGCCTTTTGAATTTTCTGCCAGTCCAGCTTCATCTTGATCAAAAGTCCTGTGACGATGCCACCTTGATTTTTTTTTTCTTCTTTTGATTAGTTCATTGGGGCTTTGCAAGTCATTGAAAAGGCGTTTCACCCAGAACTCTCTTCAAGTGGCGCTCACATAAAAGAAATGTAATGATTAGAAGAACTCTCAATGCAATAACATGTTTCAAATGCTCACATCTCTTTAGCACAACAACTTAATCTTGTTTAACCTTTGTAAACTATGTCCTTCATTTAATTATGTATTTTTCCAAAGTGAGACATCTTAAAGAAGAGCACTGTATGTCAAGTACTTTTATATGGAAGAAGAAGCTTTACATCTGTGTGGAAAAAGCTTTACGAAACTCATATTGTCCTTGTTAAAGTGGTAATAAGGTGATTGTAAACCCATATTATTTTTATTTATAACAAACATGTTATACTTACAGTGCCTGCTCTGTGTAATGGTTTTGCACAGAGCATCCCTGATCCTTCTGTTCTCAGGTCCCCCACCATTGCTCCTGGCTACTCCGACCCGCCAAGTGCCCACTGTAGGAAACCGTTTGCTATGAGGACACTTGTGTGGGCTTCCTCCCCTTTTTTTTAAACCTTCTCCAATTAGAGGGGAGGACAGGTGAACCCGCACTGCCTGGAGAGCTTACCCAGTAGATTGAGGAACGATGATGGAATCCAATTCTTTGCCCATATATGTGCAGAGCTGTGAATCCCATAGGGTACATGAGATAAGAAGGAGAGGAGCAGCAGATATCTGTGTAGAGCATAGGATGAAAAACATCTGTGCAGAGCCTAAAGAAGAGAACATCTTTCCAATGCATTTGGGTGATACACAAGCCTGATAGAGTCCTCTAGCTGTACAGCAGAAAGTCATATCTCTCCAGTAAGTGTGAGAACACTTGAGGGGGGCACAGATCTTCACTTCTGAAGGTGTAAAGAAGAAGCGGTTTATCTGTGTAAGTTATACACATTTGAGCACAGAGAACTTTATGATAGATATAGAGAGACTGTGACCAGGGCTGTTTGAAGGAATTTGGGGGCCCCAAGCAAAGTGGACATGGAGGCCCCCCCCCAACCCCCCCCCCCCCCGCACGCACGCACGCATGCAAAGCCTACAGGAAATGGGATGGTAAAGAAAGAAGAAAATGGAAAGAAAGCTATGGTAATTGTTTTTATTATGGTCAGCAAGCTACCATATTTTTATTACTAAATGGATCTTGATGACTGCCTCCCCCCTTACTACTCCCCCCCGTGTTATTTTTAAACCCCCCTCCCTACCGCGTACCGCGCGGCAGGAGATTCAGTTTTCTGTTCCCGGCCGGCCGGACTGAAAGGAAGTGAGCACTCACTGTGTGCACTTCCTGTCAGTCCGGCTGGGAACAGGAAACTGAATCTCCTGAGTCCTGTACTGCGTGGACTGCAGGAGGAAGGAAGAGGAGCTCAGCCACGCTACAGGCTGAAGCTTATAGGAAGCAGCGGCCGGCAGCGCGGCTGGGGCCCCAGGCCAGCTCGGGACCCCAAGCAATTGCTTGTTTTGCCTGTCTTGTTGCGACGGGCCTGACTGTGACACCTATTGGACTTAATACTGAGCACTTTTTTGGATGCAGAGATTGTTTAATTTATTTATTTATATACATATATCTTTTTTTATGGAAATTACAAAATATATAGCACTGTGACAGTTATTATAGTTTAATGGAACATTGTCATGTAAACTAGTGATAAAATTTAGATTGACTTGTGACCTGAACCCAGCCTGCTTACAGTTCAATGAGGCACTGAACAAACTGCCCACCCAAAACCTGGGCTCACTGTACACACACCGGGCATTACCACAGCACCAGAAATTTTAACATTTATGATAGGAGTGCAGCAGGAAAGCATTATTATACGCCACGTAATAAGGGCTGTCAGAACAGCAAGGAAAATTTGCCGGGTGGCAGGTCATTGTGATTGACAAGGGATTTTAATTGCTGGGACATTGTTCATTTAGGGACATTGTTCAATTTTTTTTTCTGCAACTTTATTAAAGGTAAAATTATTGGTGTGTTTATTTGCATTTTCACTTTTGTGGGGAGTGAGAGATACTAATGTACCCCACAAATCCCCACATTCTCTTGGGGCATTGGATTTGGAAGAAAGGCCCTTGCTCCTGAACATTGGGGAAAAGGTACCTTGCAAGGGGGAAGATGTTACCACCCCCAACCCCCAATCCCTTGCAAGTTACCCCCTCAATGTTGAAAGACATGTGACCTGGTATGGCACAGAAAGGGGGGCTGCCCTCACTTTCCTGGCCACCTTGTCATGAATCTGCAGTAATACTTTCATGTCCTGTCTGTCTGCTTACCTCTAGTTGTGTGTCAGCCTTAGGGCCTGCAATCTCACACCTGTCTGTTTAAGTAAGTTTCTGTGATGGACCTGGCCGGGACAGAGGCTGTTGGAGAGGACTGGGTGCGGGCCTGTTGCCTTTTGATTATGGGCCCTAGCATTTGGGGGAATGGTGCTCTCTGTGAGCTGTATGCCTGGGGACCCTGGGGTTGGTGTTACTTTGGAATCAGCTCCATGTCCCCCCAAAAACACACAGACTCTGGGAACCCTTTATATGCCATGTTAGAATGGTGACTGATTTATACCATTGGGACTCGTACTGTTAAATGCTAATGTCATAAATTCTGCTATAATGTGTTTATTGTAAATAAGTCTAGTATGGCTCTAAGAGTCTTTTCACCCATTGTTATTTGTGTTAATTAACTGTGTGAAGCTCGGTGACCACAAGTCTGGGCGAAAGGTCATGTCTCAGTCACCTAGGCTGTATAAAGGATTAGATAATTAGCTCATGTTAATTAGGTTACGTTTGTATTGTTAGAGTAATCTTCTCCTGTGTATATAAGACTGTATTCTGGTTCTGAATAAAGTCAGTTCTTGGTAGCAACAAGCAAGTGTCGCCTTGTTTGTGCTCAGAGAGGTTGGGATATCTGTATACAGACTGGGAGGAAGTGGTATATGACGGAAGCACTCAAGCGGAGTGTGGGACGTTCCGTGACATTGGTGGCAAGCAGCGGGAAAGCTTCCTGAAGTCTGGGACATCCAAACCTCCAACTGGATCCAAGATCAGCATAGCAGACTTCAGTCACCCCAGCGGAGATATGGACCTGGCATCAGAGTTCCCGGGGCTGCTGCGGATCATCCTTTCAACATACACCAGGACTGTGTCTGAGGATGAATACCTGGAGCTTAGGCAGCAAATTCGGGTGGAGCTCTGGATTGCAGCCCTCCGTCTCGCTGGTATAAAACAGGGCAAGTGCTTTCCAACCCAAGAGCAACGGGCCAGTGACCAACGGGCATTGCGGATGGCATTCCTGGGAGAGCAGCCCCAGGAGCAATGGGTGACTGAGTTGGACAGGTTGGTCCAGCAGGAGATAGAGCTGGACAATCGTTATCGGGCTCTGCAATGGCACGCAGAGGAGGGATATTTAGGGGAGACAACAGAATGCTCTCCGGAGGGATATGACTTTGGCGGCCCTGGATTGCTGTGGGAGAGCCTTACAGATCTTTTTATGTTTGGCGATGAAGGGGAACCTGACCTTGAGGACCTGAGAGACTATAGAGAGTCTATGCTCGGTCTTGCAGGGGTCTCAGAGCTCAAACCTGATCTGGACCATTTGCTAAGGAAGGAACAGCATCTGGAAAGGGCATACAGGAAACTGCTAGAACAAGTTCAGCAGCATGCCAGAGAATCGGCAGTGGAAAATCCGGAGATTGCCGTCCCCAAACCTGAAGTGCTGACAACAGGGCAGAGCTCTGCTAACCTCTGCCCAGAAATGATAGCATCTTCTGGGTTCCATGGACAGGAGATGGTGAACCTCTATCCCCAGACATCAGTTGCAGAGACATGGGATTTGATAGACTTTTCTGCTGAGGAAGAACAACCTGATGAGCCTCCAGCAGAAGAGCTGCTATCAGGGCCAAAGTTCACTGTGTTCTGCCCAGCACCAACAGTGGCTTCAGCCTTCCTGAGAGAAGAGGTAGTCGGCCTTTCTCCCACAACACTGACAGGGACATGTGATTTTCTGCCAGCAGCATCTATGGAGTTAAAACAAACTTCTCCAGCTGAAGGTCTGGTAACTGAACAGAGGGTCCAAGACCTCTGTCCCACACTTTTACCAATTCCAGAGACTGGGGATTTAATAGACGTTTCTGTAGAGGAGGAACCACCTGGCAAACCCCCAGCAGAAGTGCTGGCAACCGGACAGAGGGTCCAAGACCTCTGCCCCACACCTGCAGCAATTGTGGAGGCTCAGGCTGAGAAGATGGCAATCACTTCCCAGCAGCAGATACAGGGGGAGAAGGGAGAGGAGGTGTGTGTTGTCCCTCCCCAACAGTTGGCCAGGGTGGAGGAAGTGGGCTTTCCTCCCCAGCAAAGATCCGTGTACCTGGGAGACAGTACCATCGACATGTCGTCCCAGCAGCCAGATGAGGGAATGGAAAAGGAAGCAGCCGGCTCACCTCCCCAATGGCAGCTACACAGTTTGGGAGTGGAGGAAGCCAGCCTCCTGCCCCAACGGTTAGCCGGAGCGGAGGATGCGGAGTCCCCAGCAGAAGTGCTGGCAACAGGGCAGAGTGCTACCAACCTCTGCCCAGCACCGGCAACAACTACAGAGTTCCAGGGAGGCGGGGCAGTCGGCCTCCCTCTCCAACAGTTAGCCAGAACAGATGGTGTGGGGTTTCCAGCAGAAGGGCTGGCAACAGGGCCGAGGACTGCTGGACTCTGCCCTCAACTAACAGAGGATGGATTTCCTGTGAAGGTGGATGGGACTTCAGTCTCCACCTGTATACCCCAGGGATGCTGGGCAGTGGGCCCCAATCCCCAACAGCATGACAGAGTGAGCCCAGACACCCTGTCGTCTCTCCAGCGGCAGAAAGGATTCCAGGGAGAAGAGCCAGTCCAGGCCTCTCCCCAGCGGCAGATATGTTCTCTGAGAGAGGCAGAGGTTGGCTGGGTGAGTAATACTCTGTTTGGAACAATTTGTTTGGGGTACTGTGTGGGTACAGGCATTAGAGGACTGGAACTACTGACTAACTTCGGAGTCAACCCGTCTGGGGTCCCCTCCTGTGTTAGTCTCCTGCCGAAAGGGGAGAAATGTGATGGACCTGGCCGGGACAGAGGCTGTTGGAGAGGACTGGGTGCGGGCCTGTTGCCTTTTGATTATGGGCCCTAGCATTTGGGGGAATGGTGCTCTCTGTGACCTGTATGCCTGGGGACCCTGGGGTTGGTGTTACTTTGGATTCAGCTCCATGTCCCCCCAAAAACACACAGACTCTGGGAACCCTTTATATGCCATATTAGAATGGTGACTGATTTATACCATTGGGACTCGTACTGTTAAATGCTAATGTCATCAATTCTGCTATAATGTGTTTATTGTAAATAAGTCTAGTGTGGCTCTAAGAGTCTTTTCACCCATTGTTATTTGTGTTAATTAACTGTGTGAAGCTCGGTGACCACAAGTCTGGGCGAAAGGTCATGTCTCAGTCACCTAGGCTGTATAAAGGATTAGATAATTAGCTCATGTTAATTAGGTTACGTTTGTATTGTTAGAGTAATCTTCTCCTGTGTATATAAGACTGTATTCTGGTTCTGAATAAAGTCAGTTCTTGGTAGCAACAAGCAAGTGTCGCCTTGTTTGTGCTCAGAGAGGTTGGGATATCTGTATACAGACTGGGAGGAAGTGGTATATGACGGAAGCACTCAAGCGGAGTGTGGGACGTTCCGTGACAGTTTCCCTCAAGCATGGCTCCATCCCAGCCTCTAACTGGGAACACTATATGTGCACTGCAAGCCAGCCTCGCTGATTGATGTTGTGTGTTTGGCTTCCTGTGTGCTCCTTGCTGTGTGTTCTATTCATGAGGAATCTCACAAAACTTTGTTTACTCTCACGGTCACTTTTAAAGCACAACTTAATACTGTTCTGCATCAAAAAATGCAGCTTTAGATCATCCCCTAGGCATGCTATTAACCCTTTCCACGCCGTCCCTTTAAATAATTCTGAAAACTCTCATGTTCACATGATCAGAAGCCAGTCCCAATGGCTACTGGTCTCACTAAGTCTTAGTCTTAGTGAGAGCCACACAGTTATCTGGTAACTGTGCTGAGAGCACGATCAGTGTGTGGCTGTCAGCACAGTTACCAGTGGCTAACGGTAAGCTCCCGATCGCTACTTGCGATTGGGAGCTTTCCAATCATGTGACTGCTGTGACAGTCAATCACAGCAGTCCCATGATCATAAACCCCATCCTGCCTCCAGGCATCTGAAAACCCCTAAAAGGCCAGAAGGCGCTGGCACCAAGGGGTTAAAGTATTTAGTTTAACATCAACAATGGAAAAAAGCAACATACATGTGTTAGGTATTGTTTAAATAAACAGCTGAAATAACATCCTGTCTAAAAGTAAGTTCACACCAGGAATTGCGCAGGAATGTACAGTACTGTGCATTTCCTGTGCGATTTAAGTACAGTGCATTGCACCAAAAGTAGTGCATGCACTTTAAAAAATGCACTGCAAAAAGTATCACATGATACTTCTGTACCAATGCAATCCAGTGCAAACAACCGCATTTTGTTTGCGACTGGAGTCTGGGATGTCGTTAGCATTTCATTGTCACCTGCTGCAGATCACAAGGGCAGTGTGTTTTAAACGTGGTGCAGGAAACACACACAGAACGCGGGTTTCCCACACCACATTCTGATGTGAACATCACCTTGGGAAAAATATTTTATAATTGTAGACACAAATACAAGTGATAATTAGTTTGCTGCTGTAAGAAATTAAAAAAAAAAAGTAAATACATAAAAAACAGTGGCCAATATAATCATGTTGCTGTAGAAACTCTTTTTTTCCCTTTGTATATTGTACTAAGCAGTATTTTTTTGTACTAAAGAAAGCCCTTAAAGTGATCTAAACCTAAAAACAAAAATGTAAAATATTGCCGCTTACCAGTCATTAGATGTGGTGGCTGCATTCTCCCTTTATTTCACCTGTTGATCAGGCCAATAACACCCTTCCTGCCTTAGGGTCCATTTACGCCAGAATGCAGTGCCCACGTTCTGTGCTTGTTTCTCTCACCACATTCTAAATTGCATTGGGTGTGCAATCTGCTATGGGTGTCAATGTATTCCTAATGACACCCCAACCTCAGAACGCAGTGTGTTTGCCTTCACTAGATCATATGGTACTGTGGTATCCAGTTGCAGTGCGTTTTTAAAAGTAGTGCACGCACTTTTATAGGACAGCAAAGCCTTGTACACACAATTGGATTTTCTGACGGGAAATGAGTGATGACAGGCTGTTAGTGGAAAATCCCACCGTGTGTATGCTCCATCAGACAATTGTTGTCGGATTTTCCGCAGACAAATGTTGGATAGCGGGTTTTAAAATTTACACAAGTCCATCGGACAAAAGTTCAAAGTACAAACACACATGCTCGGAAGCAAGGACGACCCAGAAGCGGTCAGTCTTGTAAATTAGTGTTCATAATGGAGAATTAACATCATTTGTGACGCGGCAAATTATGAAATCTCCAAATGCTGCGCACATTCTCTTCTTCTTTAATGGGATAATAAAGCTGCTTTGCTGGTGATACTGATGGAGTTATTGCAAACAAATTTTCAGAGGCTTTTTTTTTCTAGTGATATAAACACTATTATCCCGTAGTTTTTAAGATCAAAGATACAACTATGTTGGTGTCCCTTGTCAATTTTACTTTGTATTTTTTAAAATGTAACTGCATACACCCAAACTGTCATTTGAAGTAAAACACATAGCCAAGTATTATTATTCTCCACAATCTTTTTATTATGCATTAAAAAAAGAAAACAAATAAAATTAGACATGCTATCTGCCAATAGAACTTAACCAAAAATTGCATTCTATGCATTCAAAAATATAGAAAATATAACAAATCAAATCATTATTCAACCAAAAAAATAATGTCAAAGCAATAACTCCAAGGTCAATAGTAAATAATACGTTATCTCCTCCGATTTCGCAACATGTCTGGTTGACGAACGGCCGTTCAGAAACAAACTGAAAAGCACGAAATGAAAAGTTGAAATAAAAAGCGCGAATCAACACTCACCAAACTTCTACTAACACAGAATTAGCAGAAGGAGCCCAAAGGGTGGCGCTAAAGAGCTGAAAAACCATGTAATACATCAGTACGTTCATGATTGTTGGCCAACAATTGTGTGCCGCGTGTATGCAAGACAAGTTTGGGCCAACGACCTTCACACAAAAGTCCACGGTTTTGTTGGTCAACAACCCGATCGTGTGTACAAGGCTTTAGAATAGGCTTAGAATGAGGGTGGAAGCAGGTTTAAAGTGATTCTAAACCTTATTTTTTTTATAATAATAAACATGTTATACACACCTACTTTATGCAATGGTTTTGCGCTGAGCAGCCCCAATCCTCCTCTTCTGGAATTCCCCACTGGAGCTCCCGACTGCTCTGCTTCAGCGAGTACCCCTAAAGGAAGCCCCTTCCTATAGGGGCACCCATGCGGGCTTGATCCTGAGCCACACTGCCTGCATCCATAGACACAGACAGTGGGGCTTGGCCCCGCCCCCGTTTACTCATCACAGGATTTGACTGACAGCAGCAGGAGCCAATGGCCCCCTCTGCTTTCAATCTGCCCTGTGAGGTGGCAGAGAGCTGCTGCTCAGGTAGGTATAAGATTGGGCTCAGGTAGGTATAAGGGGGGCTGAAGGGGGGAATACAGGACACAGAAAGTTTTTACCTTAATGAAGAGAATGTAATAAGGTTAAAAAAAAACTAAAAAACAAAACAAAGGTTTTAGACTTCTCAAAAAGAAGAAGAAGATATCCCCCGTGGGGCTTTAAAGCAGCAAAAAATTATGAAAATAATAAGTTGTTACTTGAAAAGGTTTTTTAATTAGCAGGAATTAACCTTAATGGTTAAAATGGGAGCTGTGCTACAGGAGATAATACAAATGAAGCTGGCACAAGTTTATACAATGATCAAGCGCTATAATGGGGTGATAATCCTGACGCGTTTCGACCCCGTTGGGTCATCTTCAGAGGATTGAGGCACTGTGACAAAATTTACGTATTAGAGTTCATGGATGTGACCATAAAAATATAATATAATATATATATGTTTAACAGTATAATTACCAATCACATTGTGTTTGAGCAGTTTCTCCTGAGCTTATAATTCTCCGACGTCTTCCCCACCGGGTCCCGACAGGGGTCCCCGGCCGTCCACCACGTCAGCAGGGGAAAAGGGGGGGCTTCACTCGTCCATGCGTGTCTTACAAGGAGTCACACCAAGTGGATATTTCCCAAAACTGGGGTGGAGCGTGGGGGCAAGCGAGCGAGACCTGCAGCCAAAGCATCAAATAACAGACAACTGTACCATCAGTGCATTCTGTTTAGCACGGATAGAGATATATGTATCATGTGTCACTTTTTGAAAAAAGGGATAACTCTGTTAATAATTTATTTAATATTTGTTTGATGTTGTCTGTACTTATTGGGGTCAGCGATGTATGAATATTCCCATAGTGATGATGGTAACAAAGGGGGGGGGGGAGGGGTTAACAAAGGTAGATGGGACTGCATGTAGATATCAGTATGTCAGAGTAAGTAATGTAATATGTAAATAGTGGTATCTATGTGTTGTCCGTGAAATAAGTGACAAAGAAGGGTGAGAATATAGGAATGTAAAGAAAAAGGCAAGTGTGGGGAGAACATGTGAGGAAAGAAGGGGACGGGCAGACTAGTAGGGAAGGGGAAAAAAAAAAAAAAAAAAAGGAGACAGATTGGTGAAGTGTGAGGATAGTGCAGGTGGGGTGATGCATGTGAGTGGAGGGAAAGCATGAGGGTGGGGAAATGGGAAGGTGAAGTGCAAGGGGCCAAATAAGACAATCAAAAAGCAGTGAAAGCAAAAACATCAGCAAAAGACACAATCCAACCGTGTGTATGTGAGAGATGGGTGTGTGTGATGGTGTACTGAGAAATGCATAGGTGCTGGAAAAGGAGTGATGAGGTGTCAAGATGGGAAGAAAATGGGACAGAAGTGAGACAAAGAAACACACAAAGTGAAGTGCAATAAAGGTGAACGTGTATTGAAGGTGGGTAGAATCGGATGTAAATTGTACAAAATGATGTAACTAGTCACAGTGGGAAGGAATGACGTGAAAGAGACCCACAATACAGGGTATGTCACGTCAGGTCCAACTCATCAATGTATTCAGATACTGGTGATTACCTGTCTCCAGAGTATAGGTCAGTTGGTCAGTCTGATGAAACAATAGGAACTAAATGCAGATCCCCCAATCTGCTTGGTCATTATAAGTAGAGTGCTGGCCGCTGATTGGATGCCTAATTGGGCTGCAGGTGCACGTAGGCTGTCCCCACCCCCCCTCCTCCTCCAGCAGGGATTAGCACTCCACATGTGGCTCCCCCGGCGTTCAGGAAGATAAATATCCCGGTACAGCCGTCACATCCGCCGTAATAGCGTGATGTCGTGATGTCACGCGCACGCATGCAGCATCGCGTGCCCGCAACGCCACGGCGTCCGGATATGATCCGGAATGCCGCTGGCAGGAAATGATACACCTGAGGGTGCAGAAAGGAGGCATGGGCCCCTTAATTGTGCCCCCCTCTTTTCCTGCCAGGAAGAGACGCAACAACGAAGCCCTCATCTCCAGGAAGGGTCCATGGTCCATGGAACCCACATCGGGCACCAGAAGGGGGAGAGGCGGGGGAACAACACAATGCAGACAATATGTAAAAAGATTATAAGAAAGCTATAAATGTATAAATTGCATTCTAGTGTACAAAGATCTAGAAAGCTGTGGGTGGTTGGAATGCATTTGAGGCAGCCATGGGCTACCTCCATTGGATTTAACAAAAAACGTACATGTGATGCTCCAGATGGTAGGGGTTGTCATTACAGCAGAATGAAAATACTAGCCAATGTATTGTAAACATGTTAGGTGCGCCTGAGGGGGCACACTAAAGTGTCCAATATTATGATAAATTAATGAAAACAGGGGAGAATAACAGATAATTTTATCCGATCTCGCCTGTTCTAAAATATTAACGTGTAATTACATGGGGATAGTCCAATCATCACCTATACATATACCTTGGCTCATCCTGTAAACCTGTTTAGGTTTTAGACTTCTAGTGAACTTTTTTTTTTTTTCCAAAACATTTTTATTGAGTTTTACAAATTCACCAGTAATACAGGGCATACAATGCAGTAAGCAGAGGTACAGGTGATTGATGTGTACAACGAACATTTGTAACAAGTTAATCATAGGGGGAAGGGAGCAAAACTGGTAAACGATTGATAAGAATTCTGGAAGAAAGGCTACAAGAATAAAGACCATATGTGGTCGAATGTTGCTGGAAGCCAGCGGGATGTTGTAGGGGTGTGCCAACAGTGACTGAAGAGGATGAGAAAACCTTAAATCTGTCTTATGCTAACTAAAACGACGTAATGTGTGTCCCAGTATCCACTAAGTCTGATACTGGGTAAAACGGGAGAGTATGGAGAGAGCTGCTTCACCGTCAGGGTTCTACCCCCAGTCCGTCCACCCCTAACGGGACCTTCGCTGTGAACGGAGCTGGGTGTAGGAAGATATAGTTGGTACGTCCAATGAGGTGACGGTGTGTCAGGTGTAAGTATTGGTTCCCGATAACAGGTCAGATTGAGGATGTGGTTGGATAGGTAGAGGTTTGAGTGTGAAGCTGGGGGTGGGGCTCACACTTGCAAGGTACTATGTGGATGAGTAGAGTTAGGATAGATACGTGGGGTTACAGAAGGCATTATCAGTTCAATGTGGTGGGGAGGAGTGATGTGGGGGAGGGAGGAGGGGGGGGTGGTTGGGGGTGGTAAAAGAATGAGATGGTGGGGGCCCGCAGTAGAAGACCGTTCTAAGTATTTAGGGAGTAGATGTTGACCTAGGAGAGAAAGTGGTTTGTGTTTGGGATTGCCTGTAGTGTGCCCAGCAAGCCCAGGTAGTGTTATATTTGGTCGGGTTGTCATTAGCCTGGCATATTAGTTGTTCCATAGCAGCTATCCTGTCTACCTTACAGATCCAGTCATTCACAGTGGGGGGGGCGGTGTTCCGCCATAGGGCGTGGATGCAGAGATTGGCAGCGTTGATGAGGTGTAGAGTCAGGGATTTTTTATAGGAGTTGCATGGCATGGTGGTATGGTGTAGAAGAAGCTGGCAGGGGAGAAGGTTGGTGTGTAGGTGGTGATGTGGGATATCAGTCGGTGAATTTCTGACCAGAATGGTTGTAAAAGGGGGCATTCCCACCAGATGTGAAGTAGGGTACCGCGAGCTGTATTACATCTCCAGCAGGTTGGGGGAATAATGGGGTGAAAGTGATGGACCTTATCCGGCGTCCTATACCATTTGGAGAATAGCTTGTATCTATTTTCCTGAGTGGAAACGTTGATGGAGCCCTTGTGCATGATGGTGAATATGCTTTCCCAATCAGATGGGGATAGGTCTATGGATAAGTCATGCTCCCATTTTCTCACGGTTTGGGAAAACAGGAGTGAGTAGATTGTCGAGATTAGGTGGCCTTGGGGTTCTGTGTTGGAGCAGAGGATTTCGAGCTGTGTAAGATCCCTATGCCACGGGGGGTTGCGGTGGTGAGATTGGAGGAAGTGTCTTAGTTGTAAGTATTTATAAAAGGGTATGTCGTGGTTAGGCAGTTGTGCCGCTAGAGTAGGGTAGGGTAGGAGGGTCCTATTCCTAAAGAATTCCTGAGCTCTGGCTCTTGAGGAGAGCATCTCAAGGGTGGGATCTTTCAGTTGCAATCCTGGGAGGAAGTCTGGGTTGTCAACCAAAGGGGTCATTGGTCCTGGTGCGGGGACGAAGGCGAGCTTTTTACACGCTAGTTTGAAAATCAATAATGTGGTGCCAATGAGCGGGTGTGCTAGTAAGTCTCTGGGTATGTGAGTCGGGTCAATCCAGGGCAAGTCAGCTATGGAAGGGTTCGTCAAGGAGTCTTCAAGTTGGATCCAGTCTTTGGAAGAGCGATGAACATGCCAATCTACCAGTCTGGTCAGTTGACAGGCCCAATGATACTTTTGAAGGTCTGGGAGAACGAGGCCTCCCAGACGTTTGGGGAGAACCAACCTCTCCCAGCTGAGACGTGGGCGTTTAGCGGCCCACACAAAGGACCTGCAAATATTTTTATAAGAAGAAAAGAAGGAGGCCGGTATCTTAATCGGTATGGCTTGGAGGAGGTAGAGGATTCTGGGCAGAATATTCATTTTGATCACCGCTATTCTACCCATCCAAGAGAAGGAGCCTAGGAGCCATTTCTGGAGATCACCCTGGATGGTCTGCAGCAGCGGCAAGAAATTTTTGGAGTATAAGTCCTTTAAGTTGTTGGTGATTTTGATGCCAAGGTAGGATATTGCAGAATGTTCCCACCCAAATGGGAAGTTACGCTTGCACAGGTTGACAGTTTCGGTTGGTAGGGTTATGTTGAGGGCTTTGGATTTGTCGAAGTTGATTTAAAGGTTGGATAAAGATTTGAAAAGGGCAAAGTCGGCCAGAAGGTTGGGTAGGGTCGTGATCGGGTCTATGAGGAAGAGTAGGATGTCATCGGCATAGGCGGCCATTTTATAATGATTACGATGTATGTCTATGCCTCTAATAGTGGGATTAAGTCTCAGTTTGCGGAGCATGGGTTCCAGAGTCAGTATAAATAGGAGGGGTGACAAAGGGCATCCCTGACGTGTCCCATTGGATACAGAGAAGGCGTCCGACAGACCCCCGTTTATCCGGAGTCTGGCCTTCGGGGAGGCGTAGAGGGCCAAGATCATTTGGAGCATGCGGGGCGGTAGTCCGACCGCCCGAAGCGTGGCCTCCATGTAGTCCCATGCCACCCTGTCGAACGCCTTCTCTGCATCCAACGAGAGGAAGAAGCCCTGTGTGGATGAATTAGATAACCAGTAGTGAATGTTTAGGGCTTTCGTGGTGTTGTCTCTGGCCTCCCGGCCAGGGACAAAGCCCACCTGATCAAGTGAAACCAGAGTTGGAATGAAGGGGAGAATGCGATTAGCTAGTGCTTTGGCATACAACTTTAGGTCCACATTGAGTAAGGAAATGGGGCGGTAGTTGGTGACTGCGGTGGGGTCCTTTCCCTGTTTAGGTATAAGTGTGATGTGGGCTTCAAGTAAGTCAGTATGTGCGGCCGAGTCCAGTGAGAGGTTGTTGAGGGCTTTGGTTAGGTGTGGGAGGAGAATGGTCGGGAAGGATTTGTAATAGCTGGCCGAAAAGCCATCAGGGCCCGGACTTTTGCCCGTCTTCATCTGTTTTAATGTGGTGAGGAGTTCGTCAGTAGAGAGGGGAAGGTCTAGGGTTTGTGAATCCTCTGAAGAGAGCGGGGTCGGGCCAAATTGTGTTAAAAAGTCGTTAATGGCCGTTAGACGGTTAACGGTAGAGTCAGTGGGTTGAGACTTGGGGAGGTTGTAGAGTTTGGAGAAGTACTGTATGAACTGAGACGAGATGCCTTCATTAGTAACCACTGCGTCGCCCCTGGTTTTTTGAAGTTTGTGAATGGCGTGTGACGCTTTTCTGGATTGAAGGGCCCTTGCCAAAAGTTTGCCGGCTTTGTTGCCAAACTCGTAATATAGTTTGTGTGTCAAAGCAAACTTGCGTTTTAGTTTGGCGTTTAATACATCCAAAAGATCTTCCCGCGCCTGAGACAGTTCGGATAGAGCGGAGTTAGTGAGGGAGGCTTTATGTTTTTGTTCGAGCGAGCGAATGCGTGCGGTTAAATCAGCTATGCGGGCGGATTGAAGTCTATTTCGGTGAGCCGCCATCGCCAATAGTTCGCCTCGGATGACACATTTGTGTGCAGCCCAGGTGACTTCGGGTGCAACGTCTGTAGAAGAGTTTTCCTGAAAATAGTTTGTTAGGCATGTGGTCAGCCGTTGAAAGTTGATCTCGTCAGTGAGCAGGGAGTTGTCTAGGCGCCATATATGCGTCCTCCTATGGTGGGAGGGTAGTTGAAGGGTCATGGAGATGGGGTTGTGGTCTGAAAGGATTGCTGGGTCAATAGTAGCTTTGGTAAGGTGCGAAAGGTCGTTTTGTGAAAGGAAGAAGTGGTCCAGTCTAGAGTATTTTTTGTGTGGGGCGGAAAAGAAAGTAAAATCTTTATCTTTGGGATGTAACGTGCGCCACGTGTCGTGAAGTAGTAAATTACTGAGTTGTTGTTTGATCGCCCTTAAGGCCCTGTAAGGTAGAGAAGATGTGCCATTCGATGTGTCAACCGTAGGTGTTAAGGGGATATTGAAATCGCCACCAAGAATGAGGGTTCCCGTTTGGAAGCTGGCGAGTAGTTGAAGGGTATTGCGAAAGAAGGTGACTTGGCCTGAATTAGGGGCGTATATATTGGCGATCGTGAGGGGCATGTGATGTAGCGTGCCTTTAAGAAAGAGGAAGCGTCCTAGCGGGTCCTTTTGGACACCTGTCACCTGGAAGGGGCAGTGTTTTGAAATGAGGATAGATACTCCTTTAGATTTTGCCTCTGAGTTGGAGGAGTGAAAGGCTGTGGGGAAATGTTGGTCTTTAAGTTTGGGGATGGAGTCGGAGCGGAAGTGGGTTTCCTGTAAGAGGGCGATGTGTGCTTTAAAATGTTTTAGAGAGTATAGAAGTTTAGACTGCTTTTTGGGAGTGTTAAGGCCTCTGATGTTCAGGGAGTCTAGTTTAAGAGTGTGGTGTTGAGGGTGTCTAGCCACCGGAGGTGGGTGTATGGCTTGTAGGTTCGCCATAGGTGGAATGCGGGCGTGATAGGAAGGAGGGGGGGGGTGAGAGGCTAGGGAGGACAGGGGTTAAGTAAGGGTCAAGGGTGTGAACAAATAGATCTGATCCGAAGAGGTGTGGAACAGAGTGTCCAACAGCCTCGAGGGTTTGTGATCGGAGTGGTACAGAGCGTGAGTGGCGCGCGATCACCTGTCAAGGTGGTCGTGCACCGACGTGGCTCCGTGTAGGGGTTGACCTTGACGAAGGCAGGGAGATACTAAGAAAAAGAAAAAAAAAGTAGGGGAGGTTATTAAGAACGTGAGCAGTCACCATAGGATTGTCATATAGCAGCAAGAAGAGGTAGTTCAGACGTATGTTGTTAAGCTGTGTCCTGCGTATGTTGCGGTGGGGGAAAAAAAATATGGGCGGGGGAGTTTTGATACTGTAGCCCTTTCCTGCGTCCCGGAAACGTATTAAGTGGGCCATCTGTGAAAGAATGGTACGTGCGTGAGTGGTTCGCTATCTCGGGGATCGATCACCCGACCCCCGGGGGAGCGGGCCACCAGGTGTCGCCCCCCTGCACAGCGAGTAATGGTAGCCGTACCAGGGGGAGGGCCCTGTCGGGTGGTGTGTGCCGAGGAGGGGGGACGGAGAATGGTGAGAGCGTGGCACTAAATGTAGCCCAACCACAAGGGGCACATCGCCCCTATTGCGACCCTCAGGGTTCGTTTGTCAAACCTTAACGCGTGTCACCTTCATTACTGTAGGCAATGCATAAGTATAAATACAGTTCAAACAAGCAAAAAGAATAAACAATATTAAGCACACTGGGATGTCTTCTGAAAGTTCCAGCCGGGACAAACCAGCACGGGCGTGCCATTAGAGAGTTCCGATAGTAGCAGGCAGGAGGGGTATCGTACAGCGGAGTGTTTCTTCTGCGATCTCCGGGGAGTCCGGGAGAGGTTTAAGTCCGGATGTGGTAGCGTCGAGGTGATCCATGTGACAGTTGCAGGGAGATGAGGTGAGGTGGTTCGCTCGGGCAGAACGGAATCTGGTGTAGGCTTGATAGAGGAATAGTTCTATGGTAGCCTTTAGGGTGGGTGTACCGGTGGGGCTGTAGTGGAGGGGGCGGGGCGGAGTCCAGTGCCGCTATGTCTCTTGGTGGATGTAGTATCAGGCAGCGTGTTGAGCAGTTCAGTTGGTGTGTGTTTAATATGTAGTCATCCGAGATCGAGAAGGGGGGTGGATCCGAGAGTGTGGGAGGTGGTAAAGTCTGGCCCAGGCAGGCAACTGAACTGAGTAAACAGTGGGTCGTCAGTGTTCAGAGGACGTGGAAGAGGGGCACAACAATAAGAGCCAGAGTCCTAAGGTGGAAAGTTCAAAACGGGCACCGAAAGATAAAAAAAAACAGTGTGCCTCAGTAGTAATTGTGAAAGAAACAACAATAAGTAAAAAAAAGGAAAATGAAAAATTCAAAACTTCCAGGAGAGTGCCGGTTTCGGTTAGGCACTGACGGGCGGTAGTGGCCCTGTTAGACGGGTATTAGCGGTCTCTGCGTGTTCTTCTGTACCACTGTGCGGACATGGGGCTTGCATCCCTGGGGTCATTGCGGTATCCGGGGTGGTTGCGGATGGTAGAGGGTGAGCGTCTCCGGCGGTATCTGGATGGTTGAGCGTCCATGAGCTCTTCACGGAGTGTGTCACGTTGTGAGGCTGTGTTGCGGAAGGCTGTGTACCAGTCCAGTACCGAGACCTCCTGGATGCCCAGTGTGCTGCAGAAGTGAGGCAGGTCTTCAGGCACCCTAAGGAGAGCGGTGCGGCCGTGCGCTGTGGCTGAGAGGCAGAAGGGAAACTTCCATTTGTATGGGATACGTTTCCCTCTGAGGGCGTCCAGCAGGGGTTTCAGGTCTCTCCTATGCTGCAGAGTGATACCTGATAGGTCTTGGTAGATCTGAATGGGGGCTCCCTCGTGAAGGATTTGTTGCTGATCCCTGGCTCGCTGCATGATTTCCTCCTTCAACTTGTAGTCCACGATGCAGCAGATTATGTCCCTCGGGGGATCACTATCTCTGCCTTTGGGACGGAGAGCACGGTGGATTCTTTCCATAGCGATGGGGGTCTGCGGGGGCTGGTGGAGGAGACCATTAAATATGCTCACTGCTGCTTGCTGGATGCGGTCTCCCTCAACGGATTCCGGTACACCTCTGAGCCTTAAATTGTGCCTCCGACCCCTGTTGTCGAGGTCTTCGAGGTGTCTCTGCATGTCCCTCATCTGCATCGTGTGACCGTCTATGCGATCAGTATGGGAGATGATGGCTGCGTCATGGATGTCAGTCACCTTCTCTACAGCCTGTACGCGGTCATTCAGGGAGCGTAGATCGAGCCTAAGCTCCGATATGGCCGCAGATAGGGTCTCTTTGATATCTTCCGCAATCAGTCTTAGATCCTGTATGTTTAGTGGGGGTTGGGGGGGTGAGAACAATCTCCCCGTTTCCCGCTGCGGGTTGCGTAGCGCTGGCAGTTGAGGAGGTAATGTTATGTTGTGAGGACAAGGGCGGTGGCTGTGAGTGAGCAACTCCATGGCGGGACGGCGCCATATTGCCTTACCCGGCCCTGAACATCTCCGGGATGTTTTGGGATTGTGGCCCAGTTAGATCTCTGGGGGAGCGGGAGCGAGATGCCGAGGAGTTCCTAGATGCTGTCCCCATGTTGTGAGCTCAGTGTGTGGGGTCAAATACCTCAAAGTTTAGGTAGCTTCTCCTATGGCAGACTGAGCTCTGGGATTATGCGTCCTTCTCCATGCCAGGTCAGGCCACGCCCCCTGACTTCTAGTGAACTTTTACTTTAACTTCTACTTTGTCTAGACAGTTTGGTCTGTTAAAGTAAGTTAAAAACAGGCTTACTGGCCAGATCACCACCAGGTAAAAGTAAAGAAATAATGCCTAAGAAAAGAAAAGAAATGCAATATCCACATGTTAAGAATTGATAAGCTGCAATTTAATATACTTCTGTTTTTGGTTTTAATACCGCTTTCATTTTTAAAATGCCAGTCCCAGAGCAGTATGAAAGCTCACCACCGAACCAGTTATACTCAGCTTTCCCATGTACCCATGTCTCTCTGACACTCCATCGGAGGATGGAGAAAGGTGACATATCACTTGAAAAAAAAAATACTGCTATCTTGTGCTCCAACAATGTTCTGTTCAATTACTACACAGTTTTATCAGGCAGGATATGAACAAAAAATATGCATCAGAGACTGATCAAAGATTGAAATAAAATTCTGACAAGGACTCTAGCCTTTCCCGCTTTCATAAAAAAATCTCTGTCGGTGCTGTTGTTGGAGAGTTCCCCTTACTTCCCATCTGGCAAAATGTTGTTGGCAGGAAAGGGAAAGACAAGTGTTTCTTGCCTCTAGTCAAGCATGGTGGTGGGAGTGTCATAGTCTGGGGCTGCATGAGTGCTGCCGGCAGTGGTGTATTTAGGTTTTGTGCTGCCCTAGGCCTGACTAAACGCATGCACCCCCCTCATTTAAATATGACCCACCCCATCCTGTCGAGGCCACACCCCTTCCTGTTTAAGACCCACCCTATCATCTGTAAACCAAGCCCCTTCCTCTTTAGGCTTATTTGGCACCTTTCAGGGGGGAACGGATACCTGTTTCTGACAGGTACCCTTCCCCACTTCCGGGAGCCTGCGCTGTCCCCTTTGAAGTTTGCCCCCCCCTCCTCCTTCCTCCACTGGGCCATTCAGAAAGTGCAACGCGCTTCGCACATGTGCAGTAGGGAACCGGTCGGTTTCCCTTACCATGAATGATAGTGGTAAAACCCGAGAGCCAATCCGAAAATCGGCTGAGGTGTCAACATCGCTGGACCCTGGGACAGGTAAGTGTCCTAATATTAAAAGTCAGCAGCTACAGTATTTGTAGCTGCTGAGTTTTATTGCTATCATGGGGGGGGGGGGTCTCACTGTGCCCATCAATTGCAGCCTCACTGTGCCCCATCAAATGCAGCCACTGTGCCATCAAATGCAGCCACTGTGCCCCATCAAATGCAGCCACTGTGCCCATCAAACGCAGCCATTGTGCCCATCAAACGCAGCCACTGTGCCCATCAAACGCAGCCACTGTGCCCTCAAACGCAGCCACTGTACCCATCAAATGCTGCCACTGTGCCAAATGCAGCCACTGTGCCCATCAATTGCAGCCACTGTGCCCATCAATTGCAGCCACTGTGCCCATCAATTGCAGCCACTGTGCCCCATCAAACGCAGCCACTGTGCCCAAACGCAGCCACTGTGCCCATCAAACGCATCCACTGTGCCATCAAATGTAGCCATTGTGCCATCAAACGCAGCCATTGTGCCATCAAACGTAGCCACTGTGCCCATCAAACGTAGCCACTGTGCCCATCAAACGTAGCCACTGTGCCCATCAAATGCTAACACTGTGCCCATCAATTCTAACACTGTGCCCATCAAATGCTAACACTGTGCCCATCAATTGCAGCCACTGTGCCCATCAAACGCAGCCACTGTGCCCATCAAACGCATCCACTGTGCCCATCAAACGCATCCACTGTGCCATCAAATGTAGCCATTGTGTCATCAAACGCAGCCATTGTGCCCATCAAACGTAGCCACTGTGCCCATCAAATGCTAACACTGTGCCCATCAAATGCCACTGTGCCCATCAAACGTAGCCACTGTGCTCATCAATTGCAGCCACTGTGCCCATCAAACGTAGCAACTGTGCCCATCAAATGCTAACACTGTGCCCATCAAATGCTAACACTGTGCCCATCAAACGTAGCCACTGTGCCCATCAAATGCTAACACTGTGCCCATCAAACGTAGCCACTGTGCCCATCAAATGCTAACACTGTGGCCATCAAATGCTGCCACTGCCAGTGCCCATAACACTGATATAATTTATTTAATCATTATACCTGCTGTCCTGGGGGTTTCCCTCGTGCTCCTCTCTCTCCTCTATCTGACGTCACAGCCAGATCCCGCCCCAGGGCCGAGGAGAAGATTCACTGCAGGGGAGGGTAGGTGGAGCTTAAGGCTCCACCTGTCACCTGCTGATTATAGAGGAGCGAGTGACACACGCCGCCCCCCCGCATGAGAAACACCCCCCCCACCTGTCTTGCCGATTCCCGGATGCCGCCTCCCGCACACATGCAGCCCACGGCGGCCGGCTTTCTGTAGCGGCGCCACGGTGTATGGGCGTGCTTGGCAGAGAGTGGGGGGGCGTGAGGTAGGTACACGCCCCCACCCTCTGCCAAGCACGCCCATACACCGCGGCGCCGCTACAGAAAGCCGGCTGCCTTGGGCTGCATGTGTGCGGGAGGCGACAGCGGGAGCCGGGAATCGGCAAGACGGGTGGGGGGGCTTCCTCTCATGCGGGGGGGCGGCCCTTTTCGCCGCCCCCCGCAAAGTGCCGCCCTAGGCCTAGGCCTTGTTGGCCTAGGCCAAAACACAGCCCTGGCTGCCGGCACTGGGGATCTACAGTTCATTGAGGGAACCATGAATTTCTTGAAGGGAACCCGTGAGTAGTAGTAAACCTAGCAGGGGTTTGCGCTTCCACACTGTAGCAAAAGCTAAGAAAAAAGTTTTGCCTGGACATACACTTTAAAGAGATTCTGTTTGTATGCTCTTAAAAAACATACAAACCTGGAATCGGTAGTGTTATAGTCTTATTGTAGCTTTTTTTTTTTTTTTAAATCATTCAGGGCAAAATTAAAGGGATAATATTATTGGAATAATTAGAATGTAATCCTACTGTATACCGTATACAGTATATAAAATGGAAAATTTGGTTTATGGGACCTACATGATCATCCTAACAAAGTAAAAAACATTAGCATATTTATTATGTAGATCAGTGGTCTCCAAACTGTGGCCCTGGGGCAAGATGCGGCCCTTTGCTTACATTCATCCGGCCCTTAGAGCACTATTTAATCCAGTGATACCAACAACGGATTCTCCCCCTCTGACACTAATGAAGGGGCACAAAACCTCCCAATGACACCAACAATGGGGTGCAATTCCCCCTTAATAACATCAATGATGGGGCACAATTCCTCCAAATGACAACAACGAAGGGGCACAATTACAAACAATGTGGCCACAGTCCGACCCCCCTTAAGTCTGAAGGAAAGTAAACTGGCCCTTTGTTTAAAAGGTTTGCAGACCCCTGATGTAGATAATTTTATACATGTGTGTGTGAGACCTTCTACCCCTATGATTCTCTGATACACAAACACAGTTGCTGTAAAATAATAATATTAATTAATAATGACAATACCAAATACAAGGATGATAATAAAATTAATAATAATTATTATTATTATTATTATTATTATATCACTCTGTTGTTGCTTACATTTAAAGTAATTGTAAAGGTTAATTTTTTTTAAAATAACAAACATGTTATACTTACCTCCTCTGTGCAGTAGTTTTGCAAAGAGCAGCCTGGATCCTCCTCTTCTAGGGTCCTTCTTTGCTGCTCCTAGCCCCTCCCTCCTTTGAGTGCCCCTCAGCCAGCAGCTTGCTATAGGGGTCACCCAAGCCGAGTCAGGCCTCCGTGTATCCATTCAGACACGGAGCCCCGACCTGGCCCCGCCCCCTCTCCCCTTATTGGCTGACTGACTTTGATTGACAGCCGTGGGAGCCAATGGCGCCACTGCTCTGTCTCAGCCAATCAGGAGGAGTGACCTGGATGGCTGAGGGGATCGTGGACATCGCTGGAGAGAGAAGGGGCTCAGGTAGGTATTTAGGGGGGTGCTGGGGAGGCTGCCACACACAGAAGATTTTTTATCTTAATGCATTAAATGCATTAAAGCGGAGTTCCACCCAGAAATGGAACTTCCACTGATCGGATTCTTCCCCCCCTCCGGTGTCACATTTGGCACCTTACAGGGGGGAGCAGATACCTGTCAAATCCAGGTATTTGCTCCCACTTCCAGCAAAAGAGCGCTGCACATTGTGTGGTGAAATACGCTATGTCCGGTCCCTCCCCCCCTGCTGTCTTCTGGGAGACACACAGATCCCAGAAGACAGCAGGGACCATTCAGAATGTGGATGAGGAAAAATCGGCCTCTGAAGCATCATCCTCACTCACAAGTACTAGATCTGACAAAACTCCGTATATAGATAATGCACTCGAAAATCTTGAGAGCCTATACCAAGAAGGAGCTTGCGAGGACTATGAAATAGAACCAGAACTCCTAGCCCTTATGGAAAAACAGATCGTACACACAGAGTTCCAACCCAAGTCTTCTTTCCATCCCCACTGGGCAAAAGGAAAATACATTCCTATCTTTTATGAGATAGTGCTGGATGAAATTAAAAGGATTTGCCAGAACAATCACACCAACGGTAAATACACTAAAATCAGGAACAAAGACTCCGAAGTCTGCAAAGAAACCCTTAAGAACTTCCAAGACCGCGAAGACATCATTATTAGACAAGCTGACAAAGGCGGTGGTCTTGTAATTCAAAATAGAGACGACTATATGGCTGAGGCTCTAAGATTACTTGGAGACACCGAGACATATGAGAAACTCCCTGCCGACCCTCTACCATCCTTCTCCACATCTCTGGAAATTCTACTAAAACAAGCTAAGGAGAACGGAGTCATCACAAAAAGTGAATTCCTCTTCTTGAACAAACAGCACCCACTCACCCCCCACTTCTACCATATCCCTAAGATCCACAAGAACCAGACACATCCACCAGGCAGACCCATCATTGCTGGTATTGACAGTTTAAC
Source organism: Aquarana catesbeiana (assembly GCF_042186555.1). Classification (NCBI taxonomy): domain Eukaryota; kingdom Metazoa; phylum Chordata; class Amphibia; order Anura; family Ranidae; genus Aquarana; species Aquarana catesbeiana. The sequence goes on along the minus strand of NC_133325.1, from coordinate 206,123,817 downwards.
CAGTAATCTAGCCTTCTATATAGACCATTTCCTACAAGACCTAGTATTACAACTCCCGTCTTACGTTAAAGATTCTGGTCATATGCTCGATATCCTCTCATCTGTTTCGTGGCAACCGCAATACAAATGGATTTCTCTTGACGTCTCATCTCTATACACCTCCATAGAACACAAATACGGTTTAGAAGCAGTGGAGTACTTTCTATCGAAAAGCGATACACACCCCCTACAGACTAAATTTCTCCTCGACTCCATAAAATTCTGCCTCACCCACAACTACTTTTCTTTTGTGGGTGAGTTCTTTCGACAAACAAAAGGGACAGCTATGGGAGCAAAATTTGCTCCCAGCTACGCGAACCTATTCATGGGCCTATGGGAAGACTTGTCCATCTGGGCCAACAACCCCTTTAAGGATCAGCTTGCACTGTACACCAGATACATCGATGACATTCTGATCATCTGGAACGGATCGCATACAGATCTCAATACATTTCTGGACTACTGCAACTCCAATCCCTTTGGCATCAACTTCACCCACGTAACTGATGATACATCACTTGTCTTCTTGGACCTCGATCTCTTTATCGACGAAGAAGGAATGATCACATCTAAAACCTACTTCAAACCTAGTGCAGGGAATTCCTACCTTCATGCCAAAAGCCACCATCATCCCAAGTGGATCCGCAACATCCCTTTTGGGCAATTCTGTAGGCTGAAAAAAACCTGCACCAAAAGAAGTGACTACGAAATGCAAGGGTCCATCCTAAAAAAGACATTTTTCGAGAAAGGATACAAAGAACATCTGATAGAACAAGCCTTCTTAAAATACTGGTCACTCTATGATGAACACCCCACAGCTACCATGGTAACAACCTTCAAAAAAACAGAGAGGAAAAAGCAGACAATGAAGAATTCCATCAGATTTAGCACACAATACAACACCAAAGCCTTTGACATACAGAGAGCCATCCAGAAAAACTGGAACATTCTCAAGCAAGATCCCATCCTCAATTCAATCCTACCGTCCAAACCTGAAGTTGTATTCCGGAAAGCAAAAGACCTCAGAGGTCTAATAGCACCAAGCAGAGTACGCAAATCACTGAACCTAACCAAGACCCCTACAGGCCGCTGGACATCCCTGTTTGACCAGAAGGGTAATTACAAATGTGGAATCAGAAACTGTGGAGCTTGCCCCTTCATGGCACATAGAAAAAAAGAAGTCTCTGGAACAGACGGCCGAAACCATAAGATTGGCCAATTCATCAATTGCGGCACCCCCTATGTGATTTATGGCCTAATCTGCCCATGCGGGCTACTATATGTCGGACGTACAACACGTCCCTTGAGGACAAGGTTTAGCGAGCATAAATGCAGCATCATCAACAGCAATACACACCATCGGTCCATAAAAAATAAGAAAAACCAAAACTACTCAGTTCCCAGGCACTTCAGAGAACACCACAATGGAAACCCAACAGGTCTTAAAGTGTTTGGTATCGAAACCATCAAAAAAGACGATGATGCTGGGAGGAGATTCAGAAAACTCTGCAGACAAGAATCTTTCTGGATATTCTCCCTCGGGTTCCTGATGGATTGAATGAGGACTTGGAAATACATGGCATCATTTAGCTCCAGGTTTACATTGGCTTCTCTCATGAGACCTTCACCCTCCTCCATCCTCCATTTTTTGGACAGCACCCCACCAGGAGTTTACAAGTCAAAAGATCTCCCCTCCACCCAGCCAGAGACAGGTACACAGTTTCTTCCATCTATTGATCTAGCTATATACCTTAAAACGATTGTCTGCCAGTGTCCTGGGGGATCCCCCCCCCTCCTCTAACATCATGTTCCCTTTCTCCCTCCCCCCTCCTCCAGGTTCACGCCACCCCATAACCATTTATCTACTAACCTAAAGGAGAACCTACACACCATCTACTATCACATAGGTAGGTGTGTTTTTCACATGATAAGGCACCAGCCCCACTACCTTTTCTTACTCACCAATATATATGTCTTCCTACAAATACAACCACCCCTTAAATAAACCCCTTTGAGTCATACATGTATGCGTATATATGTATTATTATTTTTATTTATATATATTTTTTTTTTTTTTATATATTTTTCTCTCTCTGACCATTCATGTCTGTTATCTCTAAACACCATGCCATATCCAATTGGGATAGATATTGTTCCTTTACCAATTCTCTGTACACATTTGTGTGTCCAGTCTATCACATTCATTCATCAATCCATTTATATTCACTTATTGTGCGATTGTGCTTTTGTTTTATGCATATTCACTCATCATGCGTTTTCTGTTTCGTTTATTTGATTTTTTTGTTGCATTCTCTCGCCATGTGCTCCATACTGCATTTTCAGCTGATATTCTGTCTCTCTATATGTATGTACGACTTGTACACATGTATAAATGTTCTTCTTTATACTGTTTGTGTATACGTGTGTGCCTGTGCATTTGCACACAGGTGCACACGCGTCTGTAATCCGTACACATGTGTGCATATATATGTATAAATATATATATATATATTTCTTTTCTGACCTCTGTTCCACCTAGAACGCTTGAACGTGGACTGTATGGAACACAGAAAATCGCATCTTCCATTTCAGGCCGCTTTTTCCAACTAGCCATCAAGATGATGTACATACTTTTGGCCTACTGGCATATAGAGACTGCACCCTGGTTCTAAAATAGGCTCTGATGAAGAGGTCATCCTCGAAACGCGTTAGCCAACTCTAAATACTTGCCTCAACATGGGCTCATGATATTCCTAACCCATTTTTAATTTTTCATGTTTTTTATATTTTGTCACCTGTTTGCATGATACGTAGTATTGGTATTATTCAACTGCTTTTATTTGCTCTTTATTTCCTCCGAAATAAATTTTATATGTTTTGATGTAAGCTTGATCACGCGCCCTTCATCCACCACTCTCCACCTTACCATTCAGAATGTGCAGCGCGACTCACGCATGCGCAGTAGGGAACTAGGAGAGCAGCCGAAAGTCTTCACTGCCTGTGTCAGAGTATCTAATTGACCCGACTGTGTGGACTACACAGAGGAAACCCAAAACACATATAAGTGAAATAATGGTGTTTATTAACAAGTGATAAGTGAAAGGAATATAAACAGTGCAAACCCACACAACAACCCACTACAAACAACAATATATATAGGTAAATGGAGATACCGTAATCGTAATCAAAGCCAAGCCAAGGTCATACACAGGGAAGTCAGCAGAAGGGTAAGGACGGGAAACTGAACAGGACAAGGAGAGGATGGATGGATGGGGTTCAGGGCAGGGATCCAAGGGAGCCAGGAACAGAAGGGACAGGACTAGGAAGGCCTCAGGATAGGGATGGGATCAGATCAGGACAAGGCAGATAGCAGGCTCAAGGTCAAACAGGCAGCAAGGTCAGAACGCAGGGAGAGAGAGAGATACCAAGGCAAGCCTATGAGGGCTTGCCGGGTATTTGTAAGGCTGTGGTAATTGACCTCATGTCACAGCTGAGCGCAGTGTGAGCTGTTTGCTCCACACTGCCAGAGTGCACCCGCTGGTTGACGCCGGTACTACGGCCCGAGGATGCAACAGTGCCACCAGCAGGAAAGACCTCTTACTGCAGGTCCTAGGTGTTGGAAGACACCTGCTGATGGACACTGGTACTGCGATCCAAGAGACCGATAGCGCCACCAACGGGTAGACCTTCTCATGACAGTACCCCCCCCTAAAGGAGCGGCCTCCGGACGCTCCAACAAGGTGCATCTGTTCAAAGTTCATGGCCTCCGACTGAACAGATGAGGGCACATCAGGCCGGGCATCGGGTACATCAACCTGGACAGTGGGTACTGCTGGCATGTCAGAGTCATTAAGCTGGGCAGCAGACGACAGGAACCACTTGAGCTGGGCAGCAGACGACAGGAACCACTTGAGCTGGGCAGCAGACGACAGGAACCACTTGAGCTGGGCAGCAGACGACAGGAACCACTTGAGCTGGGCAGCAGACGACAGGAACCACTTGAGCTGGGCAGCAGACGACAGGAACCACTTGAGCTGGGCAGCAGACGACAGGAACCACTTGAGCTGGGCAGCAGACGACAGGAACCACTTGAGCTGGGCAGCAGACGACAGGAACCACTTGAGCTGGGCAGCAGACGACAGGAACCACTTGAGCTGGGCAGCAGACGACAGGAACCACTTGAGCTGGGCAGCAGACGACAGGAACCACTTGAGCTGGGCAGCAGACGACAGGAACCACTTGAGCTGGACAGCAGACGACAGGAACCACTTGAGCTGGGCAGCAGACGACAGGAACCACTTGAGCTGGGCAGCAGACGACAGGAACCACTTGAGCTGGGCAGCAGACGACAGGAACCACTTGAGCTGGGCAGCAGACGGCAGGAACCACTTGAGCTGGGCAGCAGACGACAGGAACCACTTGAGCTGGAGGGCAGACACCCGAACATCAGGCTGGAGGGCTGGAACATCAGACTGGAAAGCTGGAACATCCGACTTGGAAGCTGGCACATCAGACTGAGAAGCTGGCACATCAGACTGGGAAGCAATCTTCGAGACATCAGGCTGGAAAGCAAGCTGAAAGACATCAGGCTGGGAAGCTGGTACATCAATCTGGGAAGCTGGCACATCAATCTGGGAAGCTGGCACATCAATCTGGGAAGCTGGCACATCAATCTGGGAAGCTAGCACATCAATCTGGGAAGCTAGCACATCAATCTGGGAAGCTGGCACATCAGACTGGGAAGCTGGCACATCAGACTGGTAGGTAGGCATCAAAACATCAGGCTGGAAGACAAGCTGCAAGGCATCAGGCTGGGAAGCTGGTACAGTAAACTGGGAAGCTGGCACATCAATCTGGGAAGCTGGCACATCAATCTGGGAAGCTGGCACATCAATCTGGGAAGCTGGCACATCAATCTGGGAAGCTGGCACATCAATCTGGGAGGCTGGCACATCAATCTGGGAGGCTGGCACATCAGACTGGGAAGCTGGCACATCAGACTGGGAAGCTGGCACATCAGACTGGTAGGTAGGCATCAAGACATCAGGCTGGAAGACAAGCTGCAAGACATCAGGCTGGGAAGCTGGTACAGCAAACTGGGAAGCTGGCACATCAATCTGGGAAGCTGGCACATCAATCTGGGAAGCTGGCACATCAATCTGGGAAGCTGGCACATCAGACTGGGAAGCTGGCACATCAGACTGGTAGGTAGGCATCAAGACATCAGGCTGGAAGGCAAGCTGCAAGACATCAGCCTGGGAAGCTGGTACAGCAAACTGGGAAGCTGGCACATCAATCTGGGAAGCTGGCACATCAATCTGGGAAGCTGGCACATCAGACTGGGAAGCTGGCACATCAGACTGGGAAGCTGGCATCAAGACATCAGGCTGGAAGGCAAGCTGCAAGACATCCGGCTGGAAGGCAGGGACATCGAGCTGGAAGGCAGGCATCGGGACGACAGACTGGGAGGCAGGCACATCAGACTGTAAAGCTGGAACATCAGACTGCAAAGCTGGAACATCAGACTGCAAAGCTGGAACATCAGACTGCAAAGCTGGAACATCAGACTGCAAAGCTGGAACATCAGACTGCAAAGCTGGAACATCAGACTGCAAAGCTAGAACATCAGACTGGAAAGCTGGAACATCAGACTGCAAAGCTGGAACATCAGACTGCAAAGCTGGAACATCAGACTGCAAAGCTGGAACATCAGACTGCAAAGCTGGAACTTCAAACTGCAAAGCTTGAACTTCAGACTGCAAAGCTTGAACTTCAGACTGCAAAGCTTGAACATCAGACTGCAAAGCTGGAACATCAGACTGCAAAGCTGGAACATCAGACTGGAAGGCTGGAACATCAGACTGGAAGGTTGGAACGTCAGACTGGAAGGTTGGAACGTCAGACTGGAAGGCTGGAACATCAGACTGGAAGGCTGGAACATCAGACTGGAAGGCTGGAACGTCAGACTGCAAAGCTGGAACAGGTTGGGTTACTGGCAGGATGGTGTGGGTCGGGAAGAATTTTTGCTTCTTCTTTGGTTTAGCCCGTGCAGTTTTGTATGTAGGTGCAGGGCTGTAAGCAAAGAAAGTAGCTGGGCAGAAGGAAGACCAAGGAACTGTAGCTAGAGAGGGGTTTTGTGGGACCGTTACAGGTGGAGGAGAAGAGACAGGTGAATTGAAGGCAGGATGGGTGCAACACTTGGAGACTGGGTGGTAGTATTTGGTAGGGAGCTGATTAAACTGGGTTGTAGCTGAGGTTGCCATGGGTAACGGGGAAATAGATCTTTTGGAAAGCAGATGATTAATGGCAGGGCTGGAATAGTGTGGCTTAGCTAAAGACAGGAGGTCTGACCATGCCTGCAGCAAAGGTTGAACAAACGCTGATTCACATACAGCCTGACTAACCAAAGATTGTACTGAATAAATGCAATCGGTTAACACCTGCTGGGAACAAGCGGAATAGTGTTCATCAAAGGAAGCCGGATCATCCTCTAACAACCATACCAGGGATTCAACCTGGTCACAACTGAAAGGAGGGGAGAAATCGTCACTACCTTCGGGAATGCATGACAAGGCTGACTTTGTACATAATTGGATCAAAGGCTGAACATCCTCAAATAACACATGACCTTGATCTACAAGTAAATGGGCGGTTTGTATCATTTCCAGCAGTTGGTCTCGGGTCCAATCTTTAAGAGTCTGACAACAATATTCATTATCCTCTGCCGCCAGCAGAGAATAATAGACAATTTCATCAAAGTTCATTTTGCGCGCCCACCGTAACAGGACGGTTTCTCAGTGCAGCCACGTCTGGTCAGGGATGGCCTTGGTATACTGTCAGAGTATCTAATTGACCCGACTGTGTGGACTACACAGAGGAAACCCAAAACACATATAAGTGAAATAATGGTGTTTATAAACAAGTGATAAGTGAAAGGAATATAAACAGTGCAAACCCACACAACAACCCACTACAAACAACAATATATATAGGTAAATGGAGATACCGTAATCGTAATCAAAGCCAAGCCAAGGTCATACACAGGGAAGTCAGCAGAAGGGTAAGGATGGGAAACTGAACAGGACAAGGAGAGGATGGATGGATGGGGTTCAGGGCAGGGATCCAAGGGAGCCAGGAACAGAAGGGACAGGACTAGGAAGGCCTCAGGATAGGGATGGGATCAGATCAGGACAAGGCAGATAGCAGGCTCAAGGTCAAACAGGCAGCAAGGTCAGAACGCAGGGAGAGAGAGAGATACCAAGGCAAGCCTATGAGGGTTTGCCGGGTATTTGTAAGGCTGTGGTAATTGACCTCATGTCACAGCTGAGCGCAGTGTGAGCTGTTTGCTCCACACTGCCAGAGTGCACCCGCTGGTTGACGCCGGTACTACGGCCCGAGGATGCAACAGTGCCACCAGCAGGAAAGACCTCTTACTGCAGGTCCTAGGTGTTGGAAGACACCTGCTGATGGACACTGGTACTGCGATCCAAGAGACCGATAGCGCCACCAACGGGTAGACCTTCTCATGACAGCCTGGTTCCCTCACCAGGAATAGCGGCGGCAGCACCCGTGAGTCGATCCGAACATCAGCTTCGGGTGCCAACATCACGGGCTCCCTGGACAGGTCCATATATTGTGAAAAGAAAGTGGGGGTAGGGGGCGCTATGATCATTGGCTGGTATGTATACTAGGCCAAAAAGTGTAGTGAAGAATTCTAAACTAAAATACAGTCATTATGACACAAATAAAGTGTAATTGCAAATTGTCCACCTGGACATAAAAATCAATGTCAAAATCATGTGACAAAAAAAAAAAAAAATGTAAATCAGTGAAAAATCATTCATAGAAATCCACAAACAGCAAAGAACGAATCTTCCAAATGTAGTGATGTCTTCCAACCAAAAGCTAGATAGTCCTTCACCAGAAAATTTGACACCCAATGTGAATGAATAAGTGATCTGCTTACCAGATCTATTTGACCTCTTTCCTAGAAAAGATAATCAAATAGTGCTTTTGCAGTATTGTGCCTGCTCACATAAGTTGGACTGGTGGTGATGAGAACCTTCCTCCTCATGGGTACAGGCAGGATATATAGAGAGAGCAAAAGACTTCCATAGCATAATACCGTTTATTAAAAAAAAAATCAAATAGTAAAAAGTGGCCAAATGGCTCCTTACATTAAAAAGTGCCTATCCCGGCACTGGGGCTGCTGGCTTCTCGTAGAGAGTGGTATGTGGAGTCACCTCTGCGTCCACCTCCGTGGATGGCGTGTGTTCCACCGGGTCACACCAACAACCAGCTACATTGGAAGTGGCGTAGGCAAGAAAGAAAAACGTGACCAGGTACCGCCTCGACATATGTTTAGTTGTTTATGTCCTCAGGAAGCGTATTTGGTCACTGGGGGTCACGGTTTAAATAGTGTGAATGGTTGCGATGGAGAAGTGTTTGCGCAGTCTCGGTCAGGAAACGCAGACAAGCCAAATCTCCTTTCAGTTACATATAAAATCCTTAAAAAAAGCCAATAAACCAAAACAGATTAACAGAAAGAACGAAATTAGTTTTAACCCAACCCCGCACATATAGGAAAAGTTACTACTATAACATAGTATGTTAGATATTATATCCCTATTCGTGAATAAGCAGGAATCATCACAATCATAAGGAGTATATCACTTCTTTCAGCAGTTTTTTATTTATAATCATTACAGTTTTTGTATAGTTTGGCGCGGAGTTTCATTTTTATTTACACCAAGTGTCCATATATCAAAACTCAGCAGCCACAGTATTTTTAGCTGCTGACTTTTAATTTTTTTTTCCCAGGCGGAACTCCGCTTTAAGATAAAAAAACCTTCTGACTTAACAACTCCTTTACATAAAAAGGCTTTTCTAAATAATGATTAATAGGGATGAGCTCGATGTTCGGGTTGGACATAAGTTCGACTCGAACATCGTGTGTTCGTCCATTCGCAGAACAGCGAACATTTGGGGCATTCGCACGAAATTCGAGCGCCCATGGAATGCCCCATAATGCCTCATAATGCACTGCGAGATCATGGCTCAGGGGGACTAAGTCCATGCTGCACACTGTATAAGGCTGCCTACACAGCGGCCCTGTGTAGTGTTGTTGGCGTGGACGGAGAGATAGTGTGATTTAGATTAAGCAGGCAGGTTATTCAGTTAGTGGCAGACGCAGTGTATTTGATATATATTATATATATATATATATATATATATATATATATATATATATACAGTCTAGTATTTATCTATTTATCTATCTATCTATATATCTATAAATATATATATATATATATACATATATCTATCTATATATAGCCTGCAGCATCAAGTCAGTGTAGCCTATATCTACAGTGCATTCTGTTGAGTACTATTTCTAATCTACTTCAGGCGCTGTATTTGATATATATATACAGACAGTCTAGTATATATATATATATATATATATATATATACTCTCTGCAGCATCCAGTCAGTGTAGCCTATATATACAGTGCATTCCGTGGTGTACTATTTCTAATATACTTCAGGCGGTGTATTTGATATATTTATATATATGCTCTGTAGCATCCAATGTAGCCTATATCTACATTCTACAGTGCATTCCGTGGTGTACTATTTCTAATATACTTCATATACTTCAGGCGGTATACTTGATATACAGTGGGGACAGAAAGTATTCAGACCCCCTCAAATTTTTCACTCTTTGTATTATTGCAGCCATTTGCTAAAATCATTTAAGTTAATTTTTTCCTCATGTACTGTACACACAGCACCCCATATAGACAGAAAAACACAGAATTGTTGACATTTTTGCAGATTTATTAAAAAAGAAAAACTGAAATATCACATGGTCCTAAGTATTCAGACCCTTTGCTCAGGATTTAGTAGAAGCACCCATTGGATCTAATACAGCCATGAGTCTTTTTGGGAAAGATGCAACAAGTTTTTCACACCTGGATTTGGGGATCCTCTGCCATTCCTCCTTGCAGATCCTCTCAAGTTCTGTCAGGTTGGATGGTAAACGTTGGTGGACAGCCATTTTTAGGTCTCTCCAAAGATGCTCAATTGGGTTTAAGTCAGGGCTCTGGCTGGGCCATTGAAGAACAATCACAGAGTTGTTGTGAAGCCACTCCTTCGTTATTTTAGCTGTGTGCTTAGGGTCATTGTCTTGTTGGAAGGTAAACCTTTGGCCCAGTCTGAGGTCCTGAGCACTCTGGAGAAGGTTTTCGTCCAGGATATCCCTGTACTTGGCCGCATTCATGTTTCCCTCAATTGCAACCAGTTGCCCTGTCCCTGCAGCTGAAAAACACCCCCGCAGCATGATGCTGCCACCACCATGCTCCACTGTTGGGACTGTATTGGACAGGTGATGAGCAGTGCCTGGTTTTCTCCACACATATCGCTTAGAATTAAGGCCAAAAAGTTCTATCTTGGTCTCATCAGACCAGAAAATCTTATTTCTCACCATCTTGGAGTCCTTCAGGTGTTTTTTAGCAAACTCCTTGCGGGCTTTCATGTGTCTTGCACTGAAGAGAGGCTTCCGTCGGGCCACTCTGCCATAAAGCCCCAACTGGTGGAGGGCTGTAGTGATGGTTGACTTTCTACAACTTTCTCCCATCTCCCAACTGCATCTCTGGAGCTCACCCACAGTGATCTTTGGGTTCTTCTTTACCTCTCTCACCAAGGCTCTTCTCCCCCGAAAGCTCAGTTTGGCCGGACGGCCAGCTCTAGGAAGGGTTTTGGTCTTCCCAAATGTCTTCCATTTAAGGATTATGGAGGCCACTGTGCTCTTAGGAACCTTAAGTGCAGCAGAAAATTTTTTGTAACCTTGGCCAGATCTGTGCCTTGCCACAATTATGTCTGAGCTCTTCAGGCAGTTCCTTTGAGCTCATGATTCTCATTTGATCTAACATGCACTGTGAGCTGTAAGGTCTTATATAGACAGGTGTGTGGCTTTTCTAATCATGTCCAATCAGTATAATCAAACACAGCTGGACTCAAATGAAGGTGTAGAACCATCTCAAGGATGATCAGAAGAAATGGACAGCACCTGAGTTAAATATATGAGTGTCACAGCAAAGGGTCTGAATACATATGAGCATGTGATATTTCAGTTTTTCTTTTTTTATAAATCTGCAAAAATGTCAACAATTCTGTGTTTTTCTGTCAATATGAGGTGCTGTGTGTACATTAATGAGGAAAAAAAATGAACTATATATATATAAATATATATATGTAGCACTAACTCTCGGTGGAGTTGCTGGTTTAAGCGGGCTTGTTACCTTCACTCTCCTTCCCTCTGTTTTACCGGCACCGGGTCTAGGGTTCCGTGGAGTTCACCTCTGGACGATATACGCACCAACACTTGAATACGTTTTCAATGCTTTATTAAACGATTTTCTAAAGAAGTAGAAGGAAAGAGGCAGAAGGGAAACTGCAGAAGAAACTCACATATCTTCTTATAGGATTCTTGACAAATGTCCTGGTAGAATTTGGATATTACAATAGGATGCGCTCCCCTCGTGGGACACATTCTTTGCTCGCCTGGATAGGCCTCTCACAGGATGTATTGGTTTTTCTGCAATGAATGTCAGTCACAGTGCTTGAACCTTTAAGCCAACCCGGCAACACTATGCTGTATAGTTACTTTTTAGGATACGTCCTTCAAACGAGTCACCAGGCCCCTCTCCAGACCAGCATGCTGCATGATCCTTCCATGACGGGTCCTCCCCTGGGATCTCCTCGGTTGTCCAGCTTCTTCCCTTCTGGATAGACAGCTTAGGACCATTCCTCGGCTGCTGTGGTAAGCCCCAGACAAGCTTCTGGGCCCACCTCTGCACCCCAGCGGCGTGGGCCTCCAGAATGGAGGACCACGAGATTGCTCTCTAACACATACCTGTCGGCCAGGAGGGCCAGCAGGTGGCTGTGAAAAAAAACCCCACAATATGGCGTCTGACTCATAAATACTCTCGCCCAGAATGCAACTCGGAGGACCACCTCCACCAAATTGTCTCCGGGACAGAAGAGCATCCATACGCTTTGACACGTTGCCTTTCCAACACTGGCCAGTGATAACAGCGACACCCACCGGTCAGTATGGAAACACACACAACGTCAGTCAAGCTGAAACAGAGGCAAACCTAACCTATTTAACGAACAAGTTACTAAATTTACCTAACATATGGTAGATCGCAAATCTACCTGCGCTACATATATATATATATATATACACTGCAGCATCCTGTGTCGCCTATATCTACAGTGTATTTCATGGTGTACTGCTTCTACTACTCTTTTGGTGGTGTACACAGTACACAATACAGTGCAGCCGTAGTGCAGTTGCTACTTTTTTTCTGGTGGTGTACACAGTACACAATACAGTGCAACCGTAGTACAGTTAATACTACTTTTCTAGTGGTGTACATAGTACACAATACAGTGTAGTGTGGTGTTGCAAAACAAAATCCCCATCATGTCTGGAAGGCCACCAAGGAGAGGTAGACGCTCACATGCCACTAAAAGAGAGCAAGAAGGCTCTGTGTCTACAGTCAACAGTGCTGGGTGTGGACATGGTGGAGCCTCTGCAGGTAGCCGTGGGGCACGCTTGTCATTTTTTTCTGCTGCTGGGGTAGGGGCTGAAAAATTGGGCCTTTGGTGGTGGTGGTGCCACAACACTGTAACCCCTCACAGGTACTCTTGTCGGGCGCAGGAACAGGCCCTGCTGTGAAATATTAGATCAAAAATTGTAATTACATGCCCCTGTTAAACAGGGACAGAAATATTGGGCCTTAGGCAGTGGTGGTGGTGCCCTAAACCAAAAATATTCTTGGAAGCTAGCGTCATCAAGATTGAGGAGAAATAGGATAGTCACTCAGCATAGGCAGTCTTCAAGGGATCCTACATCCATAGAAAAATAAATTAGTTACATCAGCATCAGGTGCTTGATAGCTGCTTATCCAAGACTGATTCATTTTTATGAATGTGAGTTTATCAACGGAGTCTGTGGACAGGCGCAATCTATGAACCCTCCAGCAGCACTGAATGTGCGTTCAGAAAGATCGCTGGATGCAGAACAAGCCAGTAGCTCAATTGCATATTGAGCTAGTTCTGGCCAGTGGTCCATCCTCAAGACCCAGTAACACAGTGGATGCTCTGTTGGAAAGGTCTCCGAATCTGCTCTTGCCCCTAGATATTCCTGCATCATGTAATGCAGACGCTGGCGATGGTTGCTTGAACCGATCAGACCTTGGTGCTGAGGACTGAAAAATTGTCTAAAGGCGTTGGTCAGCCAGCCACATTCTCCACCGCTCTTCCTCTGACTGAACAAAGCCTCAGCAACACGTTGTCCAGCACCAGGAAATTTTAACCTCCCAGGGTCTGGAAATGCATTGCACAATCCTTTTTTTAAGGCCTCCTGAAGATGTTTCATCCTCTGCTCCCTCTGCGAAGGCAGGATGAGTTCTGCAACCTTACCCTTGTAACGTGGATAAAGAAGGGTTGCCAGCCAGTAATGATCCCTCTCCTGAATACCATGAATCCTAAGGTCCTTTCACAGGCTTTGCAGAATCAGGGAGGCCATAAAGCATAAGTTTGCAGAGGCTTTCGATTCTGAGCCCTCTGGGTCACTAAGTGTCACATGATCCGAAGCAGCCTCCTCTCAGCCATGTACAACTCCTTGGGTTTCTGGGCACTGAAAACCATTCCTTGAAGACTGCTGCTGATTGTTATCCTCCACGTCCATGCTGACACAATCCTCCTCCTCCTCTTCTTCCTGTGTGTTTGGTGGGCCCGCAGGAATACTATCTGGATAAAGGGGGCCTTGAGAGGTAAGAAAGTCCTCCTCTTCCTCCCGCTGTTCTGCCTCAAGTGCCCTGTCCATTATTCCACGAAGCGTGTGCTCCAACAGGAAGACAAGAGGGACAGTATCACTGATGCATGCATTGTCGCTGCTCACCATCCTCATGGCCTCCTCAAATGGTGACAGGACAGTGCATGCATCCTTGATCAGTAGCCACTGGCGTGGCAAAAAGAAGCCAAGCTCCCCTGACCTTGTCCTAGTGCCATACTCACACAGGTACTCATTGATGGCCCTCTGCTGTGTGTGCAACAGCTGCAGCATTGCCAACGTTGAGTTCCACCTGGTGGGCATGTCACAAATGAGGCGGTTGGTGGGCAGGTTGCATTCCCTTTGAATGTCAGCCAGCAGAGCACTGGCATTGTATGACCAGCGGACATGACCACAGACTTTTCTGGCCTGCCTCAGGAGATCTTGTAAGCCTGGATACCTGCTCAAGAACTGCTGCACCACCAAATTCAGGACATGTGCCAAACATGGAACATGGGTCAAGTGTCCCTGTCGGAGGTTGGAGAGCAGGTTGGTGCCTTTGTCGCATACAACCATTCCTGGCTGAAGTTGGTGTGGCGTTAACCACATCAGAGCCTGCCCCTGCAGATCTGACAGAATCTCTTCCTCAGTGTGGCTCCTGTCCCCTAAGCAGACCAACTCAAGCACCGCATGGCATCTTTTTGCCTGAGTGCTTGTGTTTCCCCTTGAACGCTTATGGAACACCGCTGGTTCAGAGGACTAATCTGCAGAAGAGACCATAGAGGAAGAAGAAGAGGAGGGGGTGGAGGAGAGCTCTGTGGCAGAATCACCACTAGCATTTTGGAGGCGTGGTGGCGGAACAAGCTCCAACAATACTGAACGCTGTCCTGCATCCTTCTCAGCTGCCAGCAGAGTTACCCAGTGTGCTGCAAAGGAAAGGTAACGTCCCTGCCCATGCCTGCTAGACTATGAGTCAGCGGTAATATACACCTTACTGCTGACCGCCCTGTCCAACGAGACCAAAATATTGCCTTCCACATGCAGGTAGAGAGCCGTAATGGCCTTCCATGAAAAGAAATGGCGTTTTGGAACCTGCAACTGAGGTACAGCACATTCCACAAATGCACGAAAGGGGGCAGAGTCTACCATTTGAAAAGGGAGCCGTTGCAGTGCTAGCAATTTGGCCAAGCTAGCATTCAGATGCTGAGCATGTGGATGGCTGGGACTGAATTTCTTTTTACAGTTTAGCAACTGGGGTAGGGAAATTTGCCTGCTAAAATCAGAAGTAGGTGTACTGATAGCAGATTGGCTGCAAGAACTTGGGACACCTATTGCTATACCTTCATTCCTCTCAGTTCAGGTTTTTGAGAGGACTGGAGGTATAGTAGGGTTGGAGATCCCAGATGAGGAGCAAGGAGAAGTCCGCCTTTTGCTTTGATGTGGTTCTTTCAATTGCTGTTGCCAATGGACTTTTTGCCTTATGAGTTTATGTGAAATCTCCATTAATAGCTGTAAAATATTGTAATTGTGAATATATTTCATTTAGCTTGTATCTATGTAGGGCGGAACATATTATCTTCACAGAAATCTCTGGTAGACCAGACAAGTTGGTGCCTAGGCTTGTGTATACAAACAATGGGATCCAAACCTCATTGTTTTACACTTACTCACTTCAAAGGATCCCATGCTGGGATATGCAATGAAGGGAGGCCAACCCGTAATCAATACTTAACTTCCCGGGAAAATTCAAGGTAATCTCCTGCTCAGAATAGTCACAAGGATTTGCATTAAAGGGGGCTGACTTATGCAAATTATAGGGATTGGAGATGTAGCCAGTCCTTAACCAGGAATAGGGAAGCTCACCAACCAGAGCCACACTATGCCAACCAATGAGGCATCAGCCTGTAATGGTATACACAGACTAGATGGGAGGTAAACACACACTTTTATGGGAGAGCAGCCATCAGAATGGAACCTTGGTGCAAAGGGTAATTATGGGAAAGGTCTGCATTTTATTTGTAACTAAATATGTTTATAGATTAATGATTTAAGGAATATACTCTGTATTCCTTCATGTAATTCTCTCATTTTAACCTAATATTTTCTTCCTTGGTGTAGACTATAGATAGATGGTTGTGTATTAGATAGACTTTCAACTACTCACCAATAAATGTTGTTATTGTGTTAAAGCTTTCACTTATGGTCAAAGAACTCTCATTTAACCCAAATCATATCTGAGAGATATTAAAGCTCAAATATAATATACGGGAAACAGACTGCATGGGAGGTAGTCATATGTCTGGTCAAGCATGTGGTGCCTGCTGTTCTGGTCACGCTTGATCTGCTTCAGACATAGGTTGCAAACAGTAACGGTGCGATCTGCTGCACGTGTCAAAAAAGGCCCACAATAAGGAACTTTTCCAAATACGCGAGGAGTCAGCAGCGCCCTGCACCTGCAGAGCTCTGCGGTGTGCTACAGTAGGGTGGCTGCCCTTAAGCTGCCCCCTAGAGGACATCCTGCCTTGTTGGAGTTGTGCCTCCTCCTCCTCCTCTCTTCTATCAGGCACCCAAGTAGAGTCAGTGACCTCATCATCCCCTCCCTCCTCCTCACTGGAGCAAACTTGGCACTATGCTGCAGCTGGGGGAACATGACTGCCAGTTTATTGTCCTTCTTGGGCACCCCCTCTCTCTAGGCTCACGTTACTCCCTTCCTCAACCTGGAGCATTTACCCGACACTGGGGACTCCTCCGTGCATGATGGTGGGGCTACGGAAGGAGTGACTGTGGACAAGGAGCCGGTGGAATAGGCCACTTTGGCAGCTGCATAGGAAGGCAAACTATTCTGAGCCTAGGTGACAGAGGATAAGGAAGATGAGTACGGCTTTGTTATCCACTCCACCAACTCTTCTGCATGTTCTGGCTCATTAACACGGCCAGCAGCAGAGAAATAGGACATGCGTGCCCCACAGCCACCTGCAGAGGATGCACCATGTCAATGACCAGCACTGTTGACTGTAGACACACAGCCTGCTTGCCCTCTTTTAGTGGCCTGAGAGCATCTGCCTCTCCTTGGTGGCCTTCTGGACATGATGTATATATTTTTTTTGCATCACCACACTACACTGTATTGTGTACTGTGTACACCACCAGAAAAGTAGTAGCAACTGCACTACGGCTGCACTGTATTGTAATTACAATTTTTGATCTAATATTTCACAGCAGGGCCCGTTCCTGCACCCACCGAGAGTATCTGTGCGGGGTTACAGTGTTCTGGTACCACCAACACCTAAGGCCCAATTTTCTGCAGAGCATATAGGGCAGGCCGTATAGTATATAGTATACTTCTGTTCAGAGAATATAGTGCCTGGGGGCCCCCATGACATTTTTTTTTTAAATTTGGGTGCGGGGTTCCCCTTATTATCCATACCAGACCCAAAGAGCCTAGTAATGGGCTGGGAGGGTGGGGGACCCATGACGTTTTTCTCAATGATTTTTATCTATCTTGCCAAGACCCGACAATTCATTACAGCCACAAGCAGTTTTAAATGACTTTTTTTTTCTTTTAGAAATGTCATTTTGCTGTGGTATTGTTCTAAACACAGGAAAACTGTGCCACTTTATAGGCATACTATAGACACCCCCCAGTCATGATATTTAAAGGAATATTTCATTTTTATTGGTTCACTTAAACATTGTTAAAATCACTGCTCCTGAAAAAATGGCCGTTTTTAAAACTTTTTTTGCATTGATACATGTCCCCTGGGGCAGGACCCAGGTCCCCAAACACTTTTTATTGCAATAACTTGCATATAAGGCTTTAAAATTAGCACTTTTGATTTTTCACGTTCCTGACCCATAGACTTTAACGGTGTTCGCGTGTTTGAACAAACTTTTTGCATGTTCGCATGTTCTGCTGCTAACCGAATTGGGGGTGTTCAGCTCATCCCTAATGATTAAAAGTATGTTAAATGTGAACTAATATTTTGTTGGAGATTCTTATTATGGTATGTGTTTTTATTTATTAAGAATACTTACCTAAGCTCCTGAGGAAGTGATTTGTCAGGAAACATGTTGAGCTTCTACAAGCTAAACTGACCTATGCCAATCCCTTTTGGACTGCAACAACCTTGAAGCCTAGCGGCTGGTTCTGTAATATCTCCACGGGATTGGTCCAGGTCATTTGACCATATTAGTAGCTTGATTTGATTAGTCAATGTTATCTTTAGTTATATCGGTGTTTTTCTATGGATTTATGTAATCTAAATAAAAATGATTTTAATATTTGATGCCTATAAAGTCCATGTTTCCTCACTGCATGTTACTTAAATTAGGTTAAGTCTCTTCGGTCCAAAGGGAGCGCTAATAGCTAGAAGTATAGTTTGAATAAACTATAAAAAAATATCTTTTTAATACTATTCTTTCATAAGATCAAAGCACACCTAAAAAAAATGCTCAAACAAAACTAGGCCAACTGTTTAGAGGTAAATTGCTCTTGTCAGATAGATAGTAACAGACTTAAATGCACACAAACTTTCTTCAAGCGTTGTGATGAGAGTGCAGGGAGACATTTCCCTAATAGTAGTGAAAAAGCCCTAAGTTATCCATAAAAATGATGGGATGATAAAAAGGCAAGCAAGAAGATTTAAATGTCATCATCTTGCAGTATGTATGGTAGATAGACTGCAAAATTATAATAACTCAACTGGAACCTCTTTTGATTGCAAACGTAATTATCCACAACTGCACGTAGTACTGAAGGTTTTCTCATAAAGAGAGGGCAAATCTAAATATGGACAAAAAAACTGTTATAAGACAGAACTGGAAAATGGTGAACTATTACATTACAGCATTCATGCATGTAGAATTCCAACTTAGATAAAGAGGTTTTATAAGGGGCAGTTTTATTGATCAATGCTATAGAAATACCACTGCTATAAAGTAGAGTGCTGTACTTTAAAAATGTGCTCTTCACTTTGCTTGTGTGAAAGCTCTGATGCAAGCAAAACCTCACTCAAATTAATAATCCAATAATGATAATGATCCAATTTTGATTCAATTTTCAGTGTGATTATGTAGTGCAACTTTGATGCAACTCGGATTTGGTTTTCATATTCTATGGGGCCAAAACTATGCTGAAATCGCACCAAAGTAGTACAGGAACCTTTTCCAAAATCCCTCGGTGTTGAGTTTTATTGGTGTGAATGGACACCATTGAAAGCAATGTCATTTCCATTGTTATGTGATTCTGTGTGAAGTCGCATCTGAAATTGCACTAGTGGGAATGAAGCCTAAATATTTTAATGCTATTGGACACCACATACACTATATTGCCAAAGATATTGGGACGCCTGCCTTTACACACACATGAACTTTAAATGCATCCCAGTCTTAGTCAGTGGGGTTCAATAATGAGTTGGCCCACCCTTTGCAGTTATAACAGCTTCAGAAGCTGTTATAGCTGCAAATGGTGAGTCAACTCAATATTGAACCCTATGGACTAAGACTGGGATGTCATTAAAGTTCATGTGCGTTTAAAGGCAGGTGTCCCAATACTTTTAATAATATAGTGAATATTGTCCAAAAAAATTTTCATCAGCTCAGTGAAGTTATTTTTTCTTCCATACTGCTTCTATTATTAAAAAAAAATAAAATGGTGCCCAAATCCTTAAATATTATTTCTCTAAAAATCG
This sequence comes from Aquarana catesbeiana, assembly GCF_042186555.1. Taxonomy (NCBI): domain Eukaryota; kingdom Metazoa; phylum Chordata; class Amphibia; order Anura; family Ranidae; genus Aquarana; species Aquarana catesbeiana. The sequence goes on along the minus strand of NC_133325.1, from coordinate 206,104,242 downwards.
AATTTAACGTTTATGTATACCTGAAACGTTTTTTTTCCAGTTTTGGATTGAGTATTTTTTATTGACTGTGTCCTGTTGGGTAAACTTTCCAAGGTTTCCTATCATAGAGATGGAATATGAGACAAAGGAGAAATCTCTACAAAGTCAGCGATATTCCCCTTTTAGACAGTTGTCCCTAGGACAGGTGTCCTCAATGGAAGAGTTCCACTCTATTTCTTTTCTGGGGACAAATAGTGAATTTCTCCAGTGAGGTCATAAACAGAAATAAAAACAGGGTTTCTAACCCTTCCCTACTCAACTCACAATTTGCATTTACTATATATTCATTTTTTTAAAGGTCTCCAAATATAACTTTTCAGTTCATAGCCGAGTGCAGCTTGAAGCAGTTCTTTAACTGAAACTCAAGCCTAAACCTTTTTCTCAGTTTTGAGTGACAGAGTTGGGAAAAGCTTTATCCTCTGTAAATTCTTGTTACTTTTTTACTGTGCCACATTTAGAGATAATCATTCAAATTTTTCAGTAAAGACCTCCATTAGATATATTTCCCCTCCCTTCCTGTCCTGCTGACAGCTGTTAACCAGTTATGAAGTGTGTTAAAAAATTTCAAAAGTGACACAGGCAAAAATAAAAATCCTTTGTCCTACTTTTCTTGCAAAGTCATTGTCTCTGTTGCTGTTGGAAAGTTCTTATCAGTTCCTATCTTGTACAAATTGTCAGCAGGACAAGAGGAGAGCATACATTTCTTTAACAAAGTCCTGAAGAGCAGTAAAAACCTGATATGGGTTCCTTCCCACTCTATCCAAAACCAAGAACAAACATTTTTAGCTGGACATGCATTTTAAGGTTTTAAGCCCCTGTGTTTTTGGAAAGGGTCAGGGACTTTTTTTCCTGCAGAAGATTGTGTTTTGCGTGTAATAGACTTCAATTGACCCGCACAAAAATTGCAAGTGTTGCGTTTTTGATGCATTTGCATTTCACGTTTTTTCCCTCCTCCATAACGAACTGTTAATAGCCGGTTGTTAAGGAGGGGTGGCTGTTACATCCTTAACAACGGATGAGTAATCAGCTGTCAGCGGGGTTCCCTGCTGCCAAAATAAAAAAAATGATGTGGGAGTCTCCCCAAAATCCATACCAGACCCTTATCCAAGCATGCAGCCTGACAGGTCAGGAAAGGGAGGGGACAGGTGAGCCCCCACCTCCTGAACCATGCCAGGCCATATGCCCTCAACATGGGGGGTTGCTTTGGGGCAGTGGGGGCTCCTCTCAAAGCACCTTGTCCACATGTTGATGGGGACAAAGGCCTCTCCCCTGCAACCCTGGCAGGTGGTTGTGAGGGTCTGCATGCGGGGGCTTAACTAAATCTGGAAGCCCACTTTACATAGTACCCCTACTCATTCACAAAAAAAAAGTGTAGTATAAAAAAATTACAGTAGGCAGTTTTTGACAATTCCTTTATTTGAAATTCAATCAAAAAACACAATTCCCCCCAAAGTAAGTCTATCATAATTCACGATGCTCGACAACCTGAAAAAAGAGAAAAAAAAAAGTCCAACTCCCGCCAAAGGATGCCTCTGTCTGCCAGCTCAGCTGTCTGACAGTTCTTAAATAACTGTTCCCTTGTGACATTATCGTCCCATCATGCCCCTGGCTGACAACTTGGCTGACAACTGGGGTCACCCGGTTACGTCACCAGCTGGCCCCTGGCCCTTAGTTGTCAAACCGCTTGCTGACCAGCCACCGCAGTTATACTGCGGATTGTTGGCTCGGCTACACAAGTCGCCGTGGGCCCATTGGCCAGTGGGGGAGCCAATCATTGGGTCCAGTGGACTCGATGTCCACCGGTCGCCTGCGATCATTCTCCGCAGAGACAGAATGGGGATCTGCTGTGTAAACTGAGAAATGAGAAAAGATTTTATAAAAAAATGAACACATAAACACATAATATCGTACAGCAATGGATGAAAAATAGCCTATGCCCAGAGATCAGACACTGTGTTAGTCCACTAAATTACTATCTATGGTTCAGTTCCAACGAGGAAGGGCCAATAAATAGCCAATAATAAATGGTAGCACTGCAGCACCCATGGGGGGGGCACCAATGAGCCCATAAACCATGTCTGCTCAATGGTCCATGTGGAACCATGTAAATGCACTGGGGGAGCCTCTGGTAACACACAACAAGAAAAGAGAAAAAAAACCCACAGTAAGTATTGGGGTCCATTTGTGCTTCAATAAAAACGAATAAAGTAACTTCACGGCAGAGGGTAAGGTACTTACTTAAGGTAGAATTGGATGTAAATCCCCAGGAGGATACAGAGATGTTCCTGGGTTGGAAGTGAGTGAGAAACTGCTATATAGTGTATTTTGGCACCAAAAGGGAAGGGGGGGTATGGCAGACCATATTGGCGCCAAAAATTAGCCAGTAGGATACAAAGGAAACATCCTACAGTATAACAAAGCAAGAGGGTGGAGAGAACCATAATAGGTGGCTGAAGCACACATACACACAGGAAGTGAGGTCTGTGTGTCAGGAACCAGATTACATCCTGTACAGAACAGGAAGTAGCGGCCACTGGATGACCGGAAGTGGGAAAAGAAAAAAAAACAAACCTAGGAAGATGGACATAGCCAAAACATATTCTGTCACAGGCCATATGTCAGCACATTGAAGTACGATAAAATGAAATGACATAAAACCAATATAATATGCATTGGAATAATTTCCTAATGAGTGAATACAGAGAAACAAATATAATTGTAGTAACATGTTTTCTCAAGGGTATAATGAAGTACTTCTAAGTAAAATATTATAGTTCTCATAATCCTGTTAGTAGCATATTATACATAGATTAGTGGTAAAAAGGAGAGAATTTTTGTTTTTTTTTTAATTGTTTTATAAGAATGGTTTGAAACTAAGCATATCATTGAGACGAGGGTATGAGGTAGCCTGTAAGTTTTACACCCATTGAGTCTCCCTTTGAAGTACCTTTGATCAAAATTACCGCCTCTAGGGTCATCATAAATACGATCCAGAACGGCAATTTTGAATGTATATGGATCATAGTTATGCCTGAATGCCACATGGTATCCAATGGCCTTGTTCAGTATGCCATTGGTGGCATAATAGACATGATCCTTCACTCTTTTCCATAGAGGTCTAATTTTTTTACCGATGTAAAATGCTCCACATTGGCACAAGATGATATAGATGACCCTTTTGGTTTAACATGTAACATGGTGCTTTAAGCGATGTAATTGACCATTAGGCAAGGTAAAGGAAGATCCCTCCAGCAAAAGATGACAAAAATCGCAACTATCACAACTGAATAAGCCAGGTGGTTCTTGTTGTGGCTGTGTACAAGAAAATCCTTAATAGATCTCGGACATCTATATGTAATCTTGAGGACGTGGTCCTAAGTACTTCGAGAGTGTCGGATCTGCCAGTATGTGTAACTTTGAAAATTCATATTCAGCGCCCCCTGACCCCTGGCATCAGGGAGGGCTGACATTTCACCTGAGGGTGCTGGTTCCTAGGCATGGTGGGTGTGGAAAGTTACAGGAAAAATGGTTGCCAGTCACTTTTATATTGAACAAAAGTGAGTTTATTGCTTATAACAACAAAAAATGAAGGGAGAGAGGGTTAAGGCACAGGGCACCCTAGGACAGTAGGCAAACAGACCCTCAGACTCCAAAGATATAAACCAGCCAGGTAGACAGCAATACAGAACAAGGGCCTTAGGCCTGTACCCTAAGTTCTGGATGAGTCCCGCTTTCCCAGCCTCTCCACGGTACCTGGCTCATGGAAGAGTAATCTCTGGTACTTCATCTCAGAACTCCATACCTTTCCTCCTGCCTTCAGGCAATAAACAGGCTCTCTATGGCAGAGCCTCAAGCACATGGCTAGGACTTAGGATCCAGGCCACACCTAACGCAGCTGTTCCTCAAACATCCACACCAGACCAAGGTCTTGGTGGGAGTACCCAGATCACTTGACTTCCTCCAAATATATACTATCTTCCAACATACTTAGTGGCCATAAAACTCCTCCTGGAAGAGAAATATACATAATCATAACTTAGCTTCACTGCAGCTCATCATACTAATGGCAAAGACAACAGTGCCACCTTATTAACAGAAGATAGGAATCAGAGCTAAACCAGGCTTAGTAAAAACCCAAATGATCACAAAGACTACAAATCAGCCAGGTTAATTACCACCTAGCACAGCTTTACTAGTTGTCCCTCTTTACGATAAGGGGGCTACACTTATATTCAATCATATTGTCTAGTTCTGTGAAGAATAATTTGATCAGATTGTCACGTGTATGGCCACCATTACAGGGAGATACACACAGTGATAAAAATTTTACAGAGTATCTAACCCCCACTACTCTTTCCAAAAAAGAGTGTTGGCTTTGGATACACAGTAAAGAGGACATTCACACTACTAACCAACTTAACCTACTGCACTCCTCCCTCTCCACCCCTTTGAAGAAAAAAACTCCAGGGTTTCTTTATCCTCTTTATTTACTTTTTTTAAACATTGTTTACTCCAGCCCCCTTCCACAGCTGCCATTCTTAACTAGACAAGAATGATGTGTGCCTGTTCCTGCAGCCTCCTGGGATATCCTCATGAAGGATATCCCAGAAGGCTGCAGAAGCAGAGACTCACAGATGCCAGTGGGTGGATTTGACATGCATCATTGGGAGCTGGCTTCAAGAATCCTGATCAAAGAGAAGGACCAAGATGGTGGCATGAGTCCAGGGCTTTGGCAGCAGATCAGCTGGATTCATTGAGGAAGTGAGTATGTGAATTGAGGACAATTCAAGAGAGAAGTTAAAATAAATTAGCCAAGGGAGTTACATTCCTCCTTAATTTTAAGTTTTATGGGCAAGGTGGAAGTTAGGCATTTTAAGATTACTTTAGGGTAGAATTAAGATTAGAGTCAGCAGAGCAGTCAAGTTAGAGATTAGGAAGTACTGGGTCTCTTTACTTAATACTTGCTTTTAGTACTGAAAATGTTTCACCAACAACTACTTAGTGTTGGGTCCTCACTAACCAAAGTGCCTTCCCGAGTAGATTGTGGATTTGTCTGACACATAACAGCAGTAGTAGTACTGAGAATAAATATCCATCTACAATACAATTGGAAACTGCAGTGCTCCTGCAATATGGGTACAGGGATACAGGAAATATTTATTAATTAACAGAAAGCACATAAAATCTCATACTTGTACTCCTGTTTGCTCTGAAATAATAATAATTTCTTGCATCCTTTCGTATAATTTTTTTTGTATGTCATACCAGTGGAAAACACCTGGGGGTTGTAAAGGAATATAAAGCACAGGCTTCCCAGGAACAGCATAGGTGTCTTCATAGTGGACATTAATATAGGTTTTGAATTTTATGTCATAGATCCTTCTTGTTTACATTAGGAAAGGACAGAAAGGCACTACAAAAGGATAGGAGGACATCCAAGGTAACATGCCAGAACTGTCCAGAGCTCAACACAATTTAAAAACGCCTTAAATGTTTTGGCATGGGCCTAAAAGATTGTAGTTTGACCTCATAATGGAAATAATGCAAGTTGGGTTGCATTCTGGTACAAAATGGCTGTTTTTTTTATTCCTAGCATGAAATTGTTATCATCTTGAAAATATTAGGTCTCCGAAAATTGATCTGCTCAGTTTTCAAAGTCACTGCTGAATAAAACAGTCTAATGTAACAGCAGAGATACAATTATGCCACTTACTAATGAAATCTGCAAATGGATATTTTTCCTTTAAAAACGAAACTGGCTCCACATGTATATATAGCAATTGAATAAAATGTCATTATGCAAATGCTTAATTATTTGTTACACATAAACCTGTCCTTTTTACTCACTGAGCATATGCTTTGCTGCAGACTGAGATCTGTTGAGACTGTGATAGTGACACGTAGTCTAGATACAATGCAGAATCAATTATCGCACCATAATTGTTTTTGCTACTACAGTATGGCAGATACAATCTTCTCAATTCAAGTGTGGTTTCTTGGCGAGAACACAGTTAAGTGCCTCTTCCATTATATGCACCTGTTTTAATCAGCATGCTACGATGTATTATTATTTTGCTCATGGCTATGCCATTTGCCTGTATGTTTCCATATTCTCATTTTCAGCAAGCATTTATAAATGTGGTTATTGCTCAGTTTGTGGAAGTTCATCAGAAGGTTTGGCAAAACAAACTAATTAAATAAATATTACAGAATATATATTTAATTATGACAGCATTATGTTGTTTTATGTCTCTTGTTGCAAATGAAGGAGGGAAGTAGCCTTACAAGAAGCCATCTGTTGTGGATAATATTAGCTAGCAGAGAACGCCTTCAGTAGATTTTTTTTGTTTGTTGTTGCCTTATTTCAGATTTTTGGTTGCTGTTGCCAATGAATAGCAGTTAATATTTGTTGTATAATATTAAAAAATGTGGTCTCACACACAAATATATGTCCTAGTAAAAAACCTGACAAAGTAATAATTATTGTCCTGATTTTAATCTTATACTGTTATATATATATACTGTATATATAAATGTATTATACTGTATATATAAATGTATTATATATATACAGTTGGATGTCAATAAGCAAAGTTGGGCAGTAATATCAAAAACAGATGGCCAGAAACAGAATCAGAAAGCTCTTGCTGTTGATTGAAATGCCAAAGAAGCCAGAGGCTATCTCAGCCCACCGGTCTCCACCTATGACTAGAGCATAATGTTTAGATAAACCTACCCTTTAAAAATAGCTGTAACTAATCATATTTAATTTCGACTCTAGCATTGTCCATAAATAAGATTCTGCGATGAGAAGAAACAGAAAAAGCTAGATAGCAGCAAATAAAGCTGATTAAGGCATAACCTAACACATAACTATATATAAATATGCATGTGAATATCTACAGCAGGTCTAATTGATCTTTCTGTAAACCAAGGCCTCGCAAAGAAATCTATCATGTAACATCAACCCCATATTGCAGCCTGTACGCAGAAAAGTCAGAATATCCAGGAGGGAGATTTCAATGTTAATTGTATATGAGTGTGACGCTGATTTACTGCTTCAGGGACAAGACGTTTCGTGTGCTATGGTTGATAGATTCATCAGTAGTTACTGATGAGTCACCATTTATCCACACTTTCGTCTTCTGATATATAAAATTGAGGTGACTGGCGACTGTTCTAACATTGCAGCACCTGGAACAGTATATTATGTGATTAGACAATCACATCTAAACTGTGGTTCATTTATATTAACGTGCTATAGTTCATATCTTGTTATGGCAGAAAGTTTATGTTGTTTATGATCCCTCAGAGCTGAACAAACTACTTAAAACAGTCATACATAATACACTAAATTCAGCTCCCATCCAACTATGCTTGAAACTTGAATGTTTCTGTTCTTAAAGGGAACTTCAAAACTACTCAGGAAAAGAAAACTTTTAAACTAAGAATGATAATTCTGTTTCACACAAAAATAATGGACTAAATGTGGACCTCAGTCTTTTAAATCACTGACTTATTTCACCTTTGTTTACCCACTTTCCAGTCCATATTAGTCTCCCTGCTTTATCTCATTAACTATCCAAGTTTAATTATCATTACTGTGTATGTTTGTTTGTGCTTTTGTCCCTCAGAGATTGTCCTATTTACATTCTGCTAAAACTTTCTGTATTAATACTGCTTTGACCTTGAAGAAGGAGGTACCTCCCGAAAGCTTTAATTTAAAATCAGGATGTTGCAAATTGGAAGGTATCACGGACAATCCTCTATTGTTTTTGTTGCAGGTGCACTAATGCCCAACAATCACCTCAAGTATGCTTGTTGGGAAATGTATTTTATTTCTCAGGGACTTTATAATTCTTCTGTGGTCAATGAAAAGACAAATATTGCTTGCCTGATGGATGTTCCATAAAGTAAAAAAAAACAAGTCAAAGTCTTATTACCCCTTGACCAAGGAAAACAAAAATCACTTTTCTTTGCAGGCAAATGCTTTCTTGAAATTATGGCAATGGATTCTCCATAAGATAAAAAAGTGCATTGTTTCACATTTTGGTAAAATCTGTCATATTGTCTAGAAAAAAGGTGTGCTTACAGCTTGGTCTGAACACTTTGCTTTTTTGGGTGTTTGATTCCTGGACTTTTAGTCTATTTGATGGAAGCTGAACGTCATATATGGCATTTTTTTTACCATTATTATATATGACAGCTTCCTTTTTCTTCTGTCAATGGTAGTGACATCTCACCTTTGAGACAGAGAAAGGAATTGAGGGCACAGATTCTTGAATTCCTTTCGCTGCAGCCTCAGCTGCACTGAAGACTAATGAACAGTAGATAGAAACTCCTGTTCAAACAAAATTTACTATGCTTCAGTTATGAATGGATACAGGCGCGATCAGTACCTTACTCTCCATCCTGAACACCCCCCCAAGGGAAGCCGGCAGCGATGCATGGGGGGGCACACAGGAGGACTCGGACAGTAGGGGGTATCAGATGTGGACAGGTCAGGGAGGGGAATCGGTGTGTTAGGGAGGCAACTGCAGGAACAATACCCTGTGTGTCTTTCCCTGCAGCAGCTGAAAACTGGCTTGCAGCTGCTGCAGAGAGCTGCACAGGGCATTGTTCCTGTAATTTCCATCCCCGCCTCACTAATCCCCCTTCCTGTCCTACCCACATCTGATTCCACCTGCAATCAGTTGTGTATCTGTTATCCAGGCAAGGATCAGGGCAGGTGGCAAACAGTAGAATAATTATGGAAAAAAATCCTGCGAGCCACAATTATCCAGTGCCTTAATGGAAATTCAACCAAACAGCTACCCGGCTGCAGGCGCAGATCACGTATTCATGACCGTGCGATAAATGATATATGAAAAAAATGTGCCGCGCCTAAGGGTGTAACTGAATAACTGTAAATCTAAGTACAAATCATAGATAATAAAGCGTGCAAATCAAATAGAGCCTAAAGCTCTGATCACTTACTAAGATCACCTGCTGTGTGAGTCCTAAAGCTCTGATCACTTACTAAGATCACCTGCTGTGTGAATCCTATGACCAAACACACTAAAAAATAATTAGTGCAATAAAACACAAAGTGCAATGTGCATAGAAAAACGTAATAAGATAAATATACAAATCCACAGTGATTAAAATATAATCATTCCTAATAAGGTGTATATGCTAAAAAATGTTACACATATGTAGATCCACTGTGATTAAAATGAAAAAGAAAAAAAATTAAATAAAACAATATATATATTCGTAAAACACAAACAGAGTAAATCAATCACATGCATGGGCGAATTGAAACTATAATCGCCCTAATAAAAGTGTTCAAATCACATCCGTGAAAGAATCTTCCAATCCAGTAACATAAAGTGACCAAGTTCAAATAAAAGTCAGTGTAATGGTGATGGTTCAAAGAAAAAGTTCCGGTTTTGAATCAAACGTGCCCAAAGAAAAACATGCTGTGAAGTGCCTTGGTGACCCCCAATGTGATTGCGCTCACCTTGGAGCGTGTGACACAGGTTTTAATTGTGTCAATACACGCTTTTGGAGCCACCCCTGGGCTCAGTATTAGGTACAGCTGATTCCCACACTAGATTCTTTATGGCTCCACTCACATCAGACCATACAAAAGAAAAAGGCTAATATAGTATAATACCGTAGGATACTTTTATTAAAATCACATCCAATCCCCACATGGGGTACTCACATTTATAAGGTGCTCATGTGCACCAAACATAACATAGGAAAAAACGGCTGTGCGGCGTGCTGCGGGGTGTGAGAGCTCCACAACCCAGCTCTGTGCTGATCGCTCCGTCCTGGCCAGGACGGAGCGATCAGCACAGAGCTGGGTTGTGGAGCTCTCACACCCCGCAGCACGCCGCACAGCCGTTTTTTCCTATGTTATGTTTGGTGCACATGAGCACCTTATAAATGTGAGTACCCCATGTGGGGATTGGATGTGATTTTAATAAAAGTATCCTACGGTATTATACTATATTAGCCTTTTTCTTTTGTATGGTCTGATGTGAGTGGAGCCATAAAGAATCTAGTGTGGGAATCAGCTGTACCTAATACTGAGCCCAGGGGTGGCTCCAAAAGCGTGTATTGACACAATTAAAACCTGTGTCACACGCTCCAAGGTGAGCGCAATCACATTGGGGGTCACCAAGGCACTTCACAGCATGTTTTTCTTTGGGCACGTTTGATTCAAAACCGGAACTTTTTCTTTGAACCATCACCATTACACTGACTTTTATTTGAACTTGGTCACTTTATGTTACTGGATTGGAAGATTCTTTCACGGATGTGATTTGAACACTTTTATTAGGGCGATTATAGTTTCAATTCGCCCATGCATGTGATTGATTTACTCTGTTTGTGTTTTACGAATATATATATTGTTTTATTTAATTTTTTTTCTTTTTCATTTTAATCACAGTGGATCTACATATGTGTAACATTTTTTAGCATATACACCTTATTAGGAATGATTATATTTTAATCACTGTGGATTGTATATTTATCTTATTACGTTTTTCTATGCACATTGCACTTTGTGTTTTATTGCACTAGTTATTTTTTAGTGTGTTTGGTCATAGGATTCACACAGCAGGTGATCTTAGTAAGTGATCAGAGCTTTAGGACTCACACAGCAGGTGATCTTAGTAAGTGATCAGAGCTTTAGGCTCTATTTGATTTGCACGCTTTATTATCTATGATTTGTACTTAGATTTACAGTTATTCAGTTACACCCCTAGGCGCGGCGCATTTTTTTCATAAAACAGTAGAATAATAATTGATTCGTAGGAAGAAAAAAAAGGCTGGATGGCCGCACTCCAATGCAATCTCTTTTATTCATAGATAAAAACATAGACCATACAGCAATGGTGGTGAACTACAAGGATCAGTTGACGTGTTTCACACCAAAAAATATTGCTTAAATTGGTTGTAAACCCTCCAAAGCAACTTCAGCACATTCCACTCCTCATAAATAAACCTATTGATCATAGCCTGTGAAATTCTCCTTACTTGTTTAATCAGCTTACAATCCATCCTGCAATGTTTGATTACGTCCCTGGCGCATGCGCTTCTCATCCTGTGATTGCATGCTCTGTGTGCCGTTTCCCCAACAATAATGTGTACAAGAGCTCCGCTGTCTGCGGCACAGCTTTGCAGACTCGCGAGACTAGGCAGTCACTCGCAGCTTCCTTGTTCTCTCTAGTGACGAGATGTAAACCAGGGCATACTACAGACTAATGAAGAAAGTGGCTTGGGAAAGAGGCTTGGTTAAAAAATGATCGTGCATGTGAGAGATATTAGTAGGGGAAACAAGGAAGGGCAGAAGATGAGTCAGAAAGCAGTACTTAAGATGGCGCCACTGAATCCAGCAAGAAAAAGTTTTTTACAAACTACTAAAAACAGTAAGTAAGCAGGGATTAAGCATACATTATACTGTGCAAAGGTTGGAAATACATTTTCATATCACATGAGATGAAAATCGCGATAAGGAATGCAGAGTTTACTTCCTCTTTATTAATTTCTCTACAGCAATGGTGGTGAACTACAAGGATCAGCTGAAGAGTTTCACACCTAGAACTGTTGCTTAACCACTTCAGCCCCGGAAGTATTTACCCACTTCCTGACCAGGCCATTCTTTGCGATACAGTACTGCGTCGCTTTAACTGGCAATTGCGGGGTCGTGCAACATTGTACCCAAACAAAACTGACATCCTTTTTTTCCCACAAATAGAGCTTTCTTTTGATGGTATTTGATCACCTTTACGGTTTTTATTTTTTTGCGCTATAAACAAAAAAATACCAACAATTTTGAAAAAAAAGCTATATTTTTTACTTTTTGCTATAATAAATATTCCTAAAAATATACAAAAAAACTAATTTCTTCCTCAGTTTAGGCCGATATGTATTCTTCTACATATTTTTGGTAAAAAAATCGCAATAAGTGTATTTTGTTTGGTTTGCGCAAAAGTTATAGCATCTAAACAATAGGGGATAGATTTATGGCATTTTTATTATTATTTTTTTTTTTTTTACTAGTAATGGCAGCAACCTGCAATTTTTATCAGGACTGTGACATTGCGGAGGACAGAGCGGACACTTTTGACACTATTTTGGGACCATTGATATTTATACAGTGATCATTGCTAAAAATAGCCACTGATTACTGTGTAAATGTCACTGGCAGGGAAGGGGTTAACACTAGGGGGCGATCAAGGGGTTAAATGTGTCCCCTATTGAGTGTTTCTTTTTTTTTTATTATTCTTTATTTAATATATATAAAAATACAAAAAACACATAATTCAGAATATCACAACCATGTAAACACTTCATTATTACCCATGCAGCCCCTCCTTAACTCCTTAACTCTACCCCCCCCCCCCATCCTCCAGTATCATTCTGTAAAATTCAAATACATTACCTTATAATCACTTTGGCGAATTTCTTTGATTTTTTAAAGGATACCCATTTAGCCCATTTATCCCTATCGGCTTCACCTTCCCCGGGCAATATATCTACTACCTCAGTTTTCTCTAAGATGTAGGTTTCGTTAACCCTTGCTATCCAATCCCGATTTTTTGGTCCCTCTACCTCCTGCCATTTTTTTGGTATTAAGCTTTTAGCTGAGTTCAATAGAATAGGAATCAATGAAGATTTATACATTCTATTAAGTCCCTCTGACCAATGGAACAAGCGGACCCATGGGTCTTCCGGAATGGTTTTCCCCGTAATCTCATCAATAAGCTGAATAACTTCCTGCCAGAATTTTTTAATAATAGGGCAATCCCACCAAAGGTGTGCAATCGTTCCCAGGACCCTACACCCTCTCCAGCAGTTCGAGGATTTATCAGATTGAAATTTGCTGATCTTATCGGGCGTCGCATACCACCTGGCCAGACACTTATAATTTGTCTCTATCATTCTCATATCCACAGCCGAGCTATGCGTTGCCTTAAAAATAGTCTCTAATGTGCTTTTACTACAAATTGATCCCAGTTCGTACTCCCACTTTTTGATGTATGGCGGCACATCCTGCTCCCCTTCACTCATCAAAATTTTATATAGCGCTGATATATATTTTTTTATTTATCCCTTAAAAAGAGCTTCTCCAATGGCCTACAGGTTTTTTCATCTCTTATAGGCCCTGGAAGGCTTTTAACAAAATGAGCAAGCTGGCAGTACCGCCACACATCAACTTTCATTAAACCCGTGAGTAAGGATAGTTCCTGAAAAATGATAATTTTACCGTTCTTGGTGATATCTTTTAGTTGTGCATCCCTTTTTTTATCCAAATACCTCCCACCGCCTCCATCCCTGGCAAAAAAACTCATTATCTTTTAAATAAAGTAATGGTGAATTATAATCCAGGTGCTGCGGAGATGGTTTGTGAAGAAGCATGTCCCACACTCAACAAATTTTCTGACTGTAATTATGAACAGATAAAAGAAAACATTTTCCTACGAGCCACACTGAATCCAATGCTAAATTTAGGCACTACTCAGCCGCATACACGAACCACGTCCCGTGTTGGGTGTAAGTGACAAATCAATAAATAAAGTGATGCGCTAGAGTGTGCTAGGTGTGCCCATGTGGTTGCACAACCAATAATATGTCAAATATGTGTAAAAGTGTATTAAACACTAATAAATTAAATATATCACAAATTAATAAGTATTAATGCAATATGAAATGATGCACTAAAGTGTACTAGGTGTGCCCACAAAATTGTGTATCAAATATATGTGAAAGCGTATCAAACACTATTTGATTAAATATAATCAAAAAATTAATATATCTTAATAAATATAAAGTGCATATACAAATACCACAATTACTTTAAACATACATCATATGTGGAAACAAATTCCAAAAAGTGCCATGTGCCAAACAAACTGTAAAGTGCTGAGTGCCACACAATTCATTTATACAATGTGCCCTTAGGGACTACATGAACATAGAAAGCATATAAACAGTCCTGTACATGGATAATAAATGCTGGTACAAGATTTTCAATGGTGGTGTATTCAAAACATGCTCAAATATCCACGTGCCACAGATCATGCGATGGTGCAACACAGGTGACCCCCCCAAGGTAATACGCTCACTTCAGAGACTGTGACTAAGTCGCTAGACAAAGTCAAAAAGCACTTTGGAGCCACCCCGGGCTCTGTGCAGATTCCAGGATCACAGGTTTCAGCATGGGAGCAGTTAATGGATGAGAAGAAAGGACCATATAGCGTAATACGTTTAAAACTATTTATTCCAAACCAGATAAAAACACTCACCCCAAGAGGGGGTACTCACATTTCCAGGGTGCGTCAGTGCACCACCCTATAACAAGCATGTATATAGGTACAGCAGCGAGGATATGGTGTCCGTCCTAACACTGGCAGTGATCGCTGCCTAACTGTCAGTACTAGGATCCCTTTAGGACTCAGCACAACTCACCTGACACAGCCTTTGCCTGGGAAACAACAGTGATTGGCCAGCTCACCTTTAAATCACTTGTATCAGCATTCAATCAGTGCTCGTGTTAGAGTTTACCTTGTGTTTGATCCAGCTGATATCTGCTCTGTGTATTTCGTGTATGACCCGGCTCGTTTGACCCTGTTTGCTTGCTTCTGATTCGGTACCGTTTGAACTCTGATCTTCCTGTGTATGACCCAGCTTGCCTAGACTATGCTTTGCCTGATTCTACTGTAGTACCTTCATCTGCAGCGGTGAACTACAAGCACCAGACAACATCTATCCTCACCTGCAGCGGTGAACTACAATCACCAGACAACATCTATCCTCATCTGCAGCGGTGAACTACAAGGTCCAGCAAACATCTACCTTCATCTACGGCGGTGAACTACAAGTCCCAGCTGACCTGCTTTGCTCAGACCTGCTAATGGTATGTGCTCTTGTTCTTTGAACTCTTTGCATAATCAGAACACCTGAACTGTTACCTGTTATATGCTCCTAGCCTGACACTAACAGTCTGTCCTGGCCCTTCCCCTACGCATCTTCAACACAGGGCATACGTGTCATCATCGGGGGAATGTGATTGGACGGTTGTTCTGTCATTTAAATATAGTGACGGCGGCCATCTTGCCTTGGTCCACGGGCACTCTAGTGCTGGGCTACAGGTGAAACATTACTACTGATCCAAATGGCTTCTAGCTGACTAAAATTCTCAATATACAGTTTGTAAGTAAGAAGAGGTAAATCTTGCATAACATCGGTAGCTCATTACCCAGGTCAGAGGTTAGAGGACGCTGCACTTTATCCATCACTGGTACATATAAATAACAATCAGTAGCATGTACATGTCGCAAATAATTAACATTAATCCAATTAACTGAAACAACGCTGTTGGACCAATCTTTCACTTCATAAATATAGGTAGATATTAATAAATCCCTCTCTCAACACATATACTGTATATAAAATCGTATCCACCAATCTCTGCATGTGTATGGGGAAGGGTGAGCAGAACACTCAATCTAAATAAACTAAATTACATATTATTACATAAAATTAATTAGAACTCAACATAGAAATATCAAAGGTAATAATCAAATATTAAAATAAATGTAAATATAAATAAAAATAAAATAAAAAATATAAATAAAAAATGTATACATATATTAAAATTACCTTTATGAAATGAATATATATAGTGGTTCCAACAGACCCGCAAATTAATGACAATGACAATCATGGAAGGTGAGGGTCCACATCCATGAATACTGTCCAAATCTACATAGGAATAAGTATGCGACCCCCACTAGTCCGTAGATGTAAGATAAGGACAGATTAGCCAGGCGTGTATGCTATATGTCTAAAAAATGAATAAAATTTAAAAACTATATCCACCTACCCAATTTAACCCCTATATACCACATAGGGAATGATAGCCCCAAATAGTAAAATTAAAATATCAGATTAATTATTAATTATTAAAACAACCCAAGTCGAACTCCCTATTCAACTCCCTCGGATACAAAGAGCCCAACTGGTGTATCCACCAAGACTCTCGCTGACTAATTTCCCTTGTGTAATTACAACCCCTCTAGTGACATTTGGGTGCCTCCATACCCCAAAATTGCATCCCTTTTGTGCTTTGTCCATGAACATCTCTAAAATGTATGGACAGGTAGTGTTTATCAAACCCCTTATGTATGTTCCTGACGTGCTCTTCTATACGGTCTTTGAGTGCTCTAATAGTGCGGCCAACGTACAATAAATTGCAGGGGCACTTTACCACATATACGACACCTACCGTGTCACAAGAGATAAAATTCTTAATGGTATATGTATGGTCAGTTTGGGGGTTGCTGAATTCCTTAATTTTCTTTATATTGGTTGGAACTCTCATACAGCTATAGCATCTTCCACAACTAAAAAACCCCTTTGTATCCCAAAACATTTTTGGTACAGAGGACGGTGGTTCTACAACATTATGTACCAACTTATCTTGCAGATTAGGTGCTCGTTTATAGATAATCGTTGGTTTCTCTGATAAACACTCTTTGGGGTGGACGTCTTGTTTCAGCACACCCCAGTACTTGTGTATGATCCTTTCCACCTCCTTATTTTGTATATTGTAATGTAATAGGTACCCCTATTCTCATCAACATCCCTATCAGCAAAATTTGTCTTCCAGCAAATATTCCCTATTGTAATTCTTATGCCGCGTACACACGGTCGGACTTTTCACCTACAAAAGTCCGACAGCCTGTCCGACATACTTCCGACGTACCTTCGGCGGACTTGCGGCAGACTTTCTTACGAACGGACTTGCCCACACACGACCACACAAAAGTACGACAGCCTAGTACGCGGTGACGTACACCAAGTCCGACGAGACTATAAAACGGAAGTTCAATAGCCCGTACGACACCCTTTGGGCTCCTTCTGCTAATCACGTGTTTATCTCGTGTTAGTAGAAGTTTGGTGAGAGACGATTCGCGCTTGTGAGACTCGTATTTTTCAGTTCGTTTTAACTGTTGTTCAGTCTGTGCTTGTGAGGTTTGTATCTGCTTTTCAGTGCGTTTAGTCAGTTGGCATTGAGAAATCTTTGTTTTATTGGCCGCTCGTTCCTGATTTTCAGGTCGTTCTTCACAGGCCTTGCTGTTCTTCATTGCGTTCTGTTTAGTGCGTTCTGACCAGCCGACCGTTTTGAAGCCATGTTACCTGTACGTACTCGTCGTAGAGCTCGTGCATTGTATGTGCTTGGTGCTGTAGTTTATTCTTCAGCCCAAGACCAGTCCATGAACAGGGCGAGGAGGAGTTCATGGACCAAGAATTGGTTGCTTCAGCGTGACCAGTTCTGTCACATGCCTTTGCTCCGTGAGATCCGTGAGAATAATCCTGAGGATTTCAGGAACTTTCTCCGGATGACGGACCCCGTTTTTCACCGTTTGTTGGCTTTGCTGACCCCCTATATCAGCAGGCAGGATACCTGCATGAGGCAAGCCATCACTCCGGAGCAGAGGCTGGTCGCTACCTTGCGGTATTTGGCCACAGGGAGAAGCCTGCAGGACCTTAAGTTCTCGACAGGCATCTCCCCCCAGGCTCTGGGGATCATTATCCCAGAGACCTGTTCTGCCATCATACAGGTCCTGCAGAAGGACTATATTAAGGTAAGATATTTTTCTTTTATTAGCATCACATGTTCTTTTATGTAATCTTTGATAATGTGATGTATTTCTTGCTTCAAACACTACTTACCATCATTGCAATATAGTGTGAATGTCCCCTTTTTATCCTCACACATGCTGGAATTTTTTCCTGTTATTTTTTGTCATGCATGTATATTTTCCTTCAATAACCTTCCCAGCATGAAGTGATGGGAACATATCCACCTAGTCTACTCATTTTGAATGTATTTTGTTTGAGTGTATTTAGTGTGCTTATAATTAGCAATTATCTAGATTTCACAACTCCCCCACCTAAACTCACTCCAAATAGTGTGCTGCTAATGAGCAATTATCTAGATTTCACAACTCCCCCACCCCCCCCACCTAAACTCACTCCAAATAGTGTGCTGCTAATGAGCAATTATCTAGATTTCACAACTCCCCCACCCCCCCCACCTAAACTCACTCCAAATAGTGTGCTGCTAATGAGCAATTATCTAGATTTCACAACCCCCCCACCCCCACCCTTGTTAAAATTTGCTTGAATGTTCTGTGGTGTTGATTTGTCTAAAGCAAATATATGTTGCAGTTTGCAAAATGCATGTGCACTCTACAAGTGCATTTGTTCCAGTGCTTTAGTAAATGAGCAGAAGCTCTGCTGATTTCCATCATCAAATCATATGCAAGCCTCAAAGTGTTTTCATTAATTGCCCTTGCCTGTGATTGTGTACTCCTTGCAACATGAATGCCTTTTTACATTACCTCATTTACTGTAAGCTGGTTAGCAACTGCACCTGCAGAGTGCGACAACTGCAGTCTTGTAGCCTTTTTAGTCCCTAAATTCCTGGGTGTCCTAAAAGTAATTTTTTTTAGGGATTTCACAACCCCCTAAAATGTAATCAATGTTCCATCAGAGGGGGTGAGCAATCTGATAAGTGTGCCTTTCCATATTAGTTATTCCAGAAGAATTAAATTATTTAATGTTATACTGATGCTGGGGAATAATGTTTTTAATTGTCTAATTTTCTTGCAATGTTAGCTTCCAAATTAATTGATTTTGGTTTTCTTGTTTGATTCCCCAGTTTCCTTCAACGCCACAGGAATGGCAGACTGTGGCATCCCATTTTGCCAGCCGTTGGGACTTTCCCAATTGTGGAGGGGCTATAGATGGGAAACATGTCCACATTGTGCCACCACCCCATTCGGGGTCATATTATTTTAATTATAAGGGGTTCCACAGTATTGTTTTAATGGCGGTGGTGTCGGCACACTATGATTTTTTATATGTGGACGTGGGGAAGAATGGCCGGATGTCGGATGGAGGAGTATTTGCCCAGACGGAGT